>NW_004955414.1:185977-191977 GCF_000276665.1 Chinchilla lanigera
GTGGTCAAGCTAGTAGTAAAAGGGCTAAGAGTAACATCCTAATTACTTATCTGAAGACTTTGTTTTTTTCTTGACCAAGAATCTTAAGTCCTCTATGGGTTCACAGAGTATTCCAATTATGGCTGCCTACACTCATGACAGTCTCTGATTCCCAGGACATAAGTTAGATGTGGTTTATCCAGGAAACCAGCCCTGCTACCTTGACAGCTGATGGAGTTGACAGGATTACCGTATGTGGTCCTTCTAAATTTGTCCCAGGGAAGGGGATGGTAAGAGAAGAGACTTTATCAGTATTAAGTCTCTGGAGTGGAGGGGCCTGGGGATTTAGCTGAGCAGCAAAAGCGCCTGCCTGGCAAGTGCAAGGTCATGAGTTCGGTTCCCGGTACCGGAGAAAAACCAAAAAAAAAAGTCTCTGGAGTGGAATACAGGATTTCCTTTTTCTTTAGGCTGAGCTTCTATTAGCCGAAGAGTCTGTTGGAATTTAGCCAGTGAAATGACATCCTTCAGTAAGGCATCTGTCTCTCTATCAAAGAGAAAATCTTTACTGAGGTAAGGGCATCCACAAAGCATTTCAAATGGACTGAGGCCTAGAATTTGAAGTGTATTTTTTATTTTAATGAGAGCTAAAGATAGTAAATGAGGCCACGGTAGTTGGGTCTGAGCCATTTTGCAAACATGTCTTTTTAGAATCTCATTCATTTTCTACCTTTGCTGATGATTATGGCCTCCATGCACAGTGAAGGTGATAGAGAATGCCCAGTGCCTGAGAGAAACCCTGTGTGAATGTAACTTTAAAAGAAGGCCCATTATCACTCTGTAAGATCTTAGGAAGTCCAAATCTGTGGGTGATTTCAGAGATTAAAACTTTTACCATCTCTTACACCTTTTCTCTTCTTCAAGGAAAGGCTTCAACCCAGTTTGTGAAGGTATCTATCCAGACTAATAAGTATTGAACTCCTTTATTCTTTGGCATATGGGTGAAATCAAGCTGTCAGTAAGTCTAGAAACTATTCTTACAGGACTGGAATAGCAGTTGTAACTCACTGACTCTTAGACCCCTCCACTGATGGAGTCTGATACCTTCTTTTAAGTCCCTACATTTATGGCTATAATTATCTCCAAAATTTTGATGACTTATGAGAAATAGATAACAATTAACACATTATTTTTGATCAATGAAAAACTCTCAACTTACTGTACAGAGACAACAATATATATTGTATTTGTGAAACCAGGTCTAAGCATCATTTTGATTAGTTGGCAACCTGGGTATGTATATTATAGTATTTAGAAGGATAAATTACTTCTCCCTGGAATGGGAATTGGGCTTTTAGGCATAACTAAAAGGAATGGGTGAAAAGAAAGCTATCCCAGTTATAGCTAAAGTGAGTTGCCATTTATCTGGTGACTCCTTTTTATTGAGATATGATGGCAGAAAAGAAGGCCAGGATTGAAAAGAAGGACAAGAGACCTTTGCCAATGTCCAGCAATAGGACTTTCCATCTATAGTCATGATTACTCAGGGATCCTCCATGGAGATGACAGAGAGAGATGACAGTCTGGCCAGAGGGAGAGAACAGAGTGCCCTGGGGCCCCTTAGTCTTGCTAGACCCACTGGGAAGATGAGTCTGAGCTCTGTGGCCTCTGCCTGAGAGTTCAGTCTCACCTCAAGTGGCTGCCTTTGCAGTCAGGGCATGGTATGGGGGCCTCTTAAGGCAGTCCATCCTAAAGTGGCCTGGCTTTTGGCAATGGTAGCGGTGAGGTTGACAGTCATTTAACTCTTCTTGCAGCCCTGAAAATCAGACTTAGGGTCTATATTTTTTAAGGCTGCAAAAAGGCAGCTGCCTTTTGGTGTCTTTGCTTTCTGCCCTTGGCTTTCTCCCAGTCTTCATTATAGAATGCTAAGGAGGTAATTTTTACTAAAGTATCACATGAGCTATCTGGAGCAAAAGATATCTTTTGTAATTTTTTCTTAGTATTTGAGGTTGATTAGGTCATAAATGTGTCTTTGAGTATCATCTGTCCTATTGAATCAGGAGCTATGGACATGTTTTATCAGTGCCTCTTGTAAATGATCTAAGAAGGCAGAGGAGTTTTCACCTTTCTCTTGATAAGTAGTTTATAATTTAAAATAATTAGAAGGCTTCGTCTGTGTTCTTCTTACACCTTCAAGAATACACACTTGAAAATGTCTCTGGCTCCAGTCTCCTGTCTGGCTGTTAGGCCAGCAGGGATCTTGGGTAGAGACTGCTTGGGCTATTGCTTGTTCCCCTGGCTACCTATCTTCTGGCCGTCTCAAATTAACAGTGTGGTTTTCATCCTCACATGTAGTAACAGCTCGTAATGCTGCTTGTCTGTCATTAGAAATCAATGTGTGATTTAAGATTAACATTACATGTTTCCAGTCTAGTTTGTAAGTCTGAGTAAATCCTCTAAAGACCTGTACTTATCATGATTATGAGAAAATTTTCCTTGATCTACTTTGATCTGTTTTAGGTTATCAAGAGAAAGAGACATATGAACACGGTAGCCTCATATGGTTATATTTAGAGCATACATAAGAATTATTTCTTAATGTAAAGAAAGATTGAACATAAGGCAATTCTGACCATTTCCATTTTTTACAGTGAGATGATATGATGAACGTAGCATATGATGATATGAACATATTAATTATGATGAACATAGCATCATAATTAATACTTCCCTCCACATTGTACTTTGGCTCTAGGTAGGTCATATGCATGTGCAGAAAAATATCAAATGGCTCTTTTTCAACACATAAGGGTCAAATAAATTCCAGTGCTTAAGAATGTGTTCTAAAAGAGTAAGAGACTTCAGCATTGAGCTCCCCATGTCTCCATCATTTATCTCGGTGGAACACTTCCAAATAATGTAGAGGAACAAAACTCCCAAACCGCTAGATATCCAAAATGCTGAGTTTGTGTTCTCTGAAATTGAGAAATGAATTCTAGGAACAATGGAGGTTAAGAGTAGGAAGAATTTATTGAGAGAAAGAAAGCTTCTGTCTTAGAGGGGAAAAAGGGGGCCTGGAAAGAGTTGCCCTGATGGTTTTTAAAAAACTAAAAATAGAGTTTTTATTTAGCAATTAAACTTCTAGGTATAGTATAAATGGAGTGTTCATTTTCTTTATACAATTTAAATTAGATTGTATTACTCTATTCTTAATTTTAGGCTTTTAGGAAATCCTTAAGTGATGTCTGGAACAGTTTAACTGGCAGGTCAAGATCTGACTTTTACAATCCCATTCTCCATGTTTACTTCACCATGGACAGTTTTTTCCCTGACAGGTGTGATCATCATACTTAAAACACCACAACATCACTTGGTCCTATCTGCAAGCAGAATTTTCAACTTTAATTGGTAAAATTTGTCTTATAGTACAAGTTGTAAAATTTATCTTATATACAAGTCATAAAAATGATATAAAAAAGGACAACTTTTCTTTTTCAGGAGTTTAAAATTAATAGCCTCAAAAGGGTTTTTTTTTTGTTTGTTTTTTAGCAAACACAACTTCATTCTTTTTCTTTTTCTTTTCTTTTTTTTTTTTTGTGGGTACCGGGAATTGAACTCAGGACCTTGCACCTGCCAGGTAGGTGCTTGTACCACTGAGCTATACCCCTGGTCCCTCAAGAGGTAATTTTTTAAAAATCTCACTAAAACATGTTTCAAGAGTGTGTCAGTGACAGCTACTGTTTATATCCTGTGGAAATCAGTTGCAGACCTGGTGATGTTTTATAGAAATGTCTTTAATAAAATTTTTACTTGGTATTGTTGTTAAAAAAAAAAACAAACCTTTAACAATCATTTCCCCCTCAACAATGCACTATTACTCAGAGATTTAAATATCACAGTTAATTATCCTCTTCCACATTCTAAGGCTTTGGTTTGAAAAAAAGCACACAGCAGAAATCATAAGAAGGAAAAAATAACTCAATAGCAATTAAGCACATAGAATTAGAGCTGGTGTTAAGATATATGATTCAATTTACAGAATTATGGAAAATCTTTTTTACACATCAAGCCCATGGCTCTACCAGTTAGAGAAATTCTATCTTTGCTCTCTCCAAGATCTAAAGAAGAAATGTTCATTTTTAGTGGATAATCAACAACAGAACCAGAAAATAGTTATCTTCACAGAAGGTAAGTTTTACATTGCATACAGAAGATGGAGTAGGCTATATGATTTTAAGTGATTAGATATCCCAGGATCCTGCTAGATAGACAAAGTAATATTCAGAGAAACAAAATTTTACATCCTGAATTATCTGATGATTCCAGGTTTAGTATCTACCACAGTTATGCCAGTGTCCCCTCTAGGTCCTGGGCTATGTTGTAGGAGAAACATCAGAAATACAATAATTCTTGGCCTGGAGGATAGTTTACTGGGAAAGACAGTTGTGGCATAGATAATTAAACCATGAAAAGGGAAATGCAGTATCAGAGTATGAATCACATGTGGGAATAGTGTTAAAAGAGTAGATTTAAGGAACCTGATCTTGCTTGCTCTGGGGCTTTGGCAGTCAAGAGGATCAGCATCTTCACAGGAGAAGCAACATTTGAATTGAGTTGAAGAAAAGAGAAGTTTTTCTGGCTCTGAGAAAGCAGGGATGATGGTAGTAGGTGGAGAAACATCTTCAAATACATAGTACCATGCAATTGGTAAGGTGTGAGATCACTGCAAAATTCTTACCCCAAATGAACAAGAAGAGAAGTATAAAGTAGAGAGAGTAGAATGGACAATTATGAGTTTAGTTTGGAGCTTGCTGAACTTGAAGTGTGTGCAGTTATTCCAGATGAGACTATCCAGTTAACAGTGAATATGTAACACAAGTTCAGAGCTTTCAACAGAGGTAGTGAGTAGAGCTACAGATCTTGGAGTTACTGATGAGTGCTAGAAAGTTAAACCGCTGGAGGTGGCTGGGATCACCCAAGGGGGCATATGAGTCAAGAGCAGCAGATCATGTAAGATGGAACACTGTAAACTACCTAGCCATCCTCTGGTACAGCTAACACTATGGCTTACATGGGTTGGCATGGGTTGCTCCAAGACCTTTGCCACCATTTATAAAACTTTATATGTAAAAGTGTGTAGTAAGTTCAAGCAATTTAAAATTTAATTTGGGGTCACAAGCTGTAAGTTGGGGCTTAAATATAACTTTTAGTTATTTTTACTTTGTGGGTCCAGCATAACAAAACTTGGAAAGCAATTCCTGGCTTAGCCTATCCACATATTCTGCATTTTTATTGCAATTAAGTATATTTTCAGCCATACTGTTTTCTTTGTAACCCAAGTATGTTGACCTATGACTTGTGCAATTAAAACAAACAAACAAACATTGATTCATTCACAGACACTCCAGTCCAATGTCTGGTTGCACTGTATTGATGGCAGTCTTTTCCCTTGTGCCATTGAGATTGGTGCTAGAAAGGAATTGGGAGTGCGGTGAGTTTTTAATTCAAGTAAGACCTTTATAGAAAACAATGTTGATATAGGCATTGTTTGTGGTGTCAGAAAAATTTGTGGAGGCTATCAGAAATATCTCTTTTTAAGGCCTGTCTGTATTCAATAATTCTGTCTCATTTTTATTAAAATACATATGAAATGATTTACTATTTGTCTTTTCTTCTCTTCAAAACCATGTAAGAAGTCAGGTATGGTGCTGCACACCTGTAATCCCAGCACTCTGGAGGCTGAAGTAGGAGGATTGCCACAAATTTCATGTACAGCTTGTCTCAAAAAAAAAAAAAAAAAAAAAAAACCGAAAAAAACCAAACAAAAAAAAAAAAAAAAAGAAAAGAAAACTGGAAGAATCATCTGTATGACAAGGTTGTCCTTATAAAATATAGGGTGCAACCTAATGTGCGATGATCTTGCTACCATCGAATAAAACTGCATTTGGAAAAGTTTACTTGAAATTTTAACATAATCCCCTCAATCTTTAATAAATGATGGAAGTGAATCTGTACATTTGTTCA
>NW_004955414.1:192077-196771 GCF_000276665.1 Chinchilla lanigera
CCAGACTCGGGTTTCCCTGGTGTGACAGTCCTGGTCCAGTGAACCTATGTCCCCAGGCAGTTCAGGGTACATGCAAAACCCAAACACAAACTGCAGGGTCGACAGTTTGTGGACCACCTGATTGTGTGTCTCCAGTCAGTTCAGGACACATACAGGAACCCGATGCAGGCTGAACCGACAGCAATCACAAACTGCCTGTGCCTGCAACCCCTAATGAGATCGGGGCATAAGTAAAACATGGACTCCAACCACGGGACCAGTAGCTCTTGGAGCACTTGCTCTCAGTGGAGAGCTCACACAGGGAGGCCCTTCAAGTGAACCCTGGTGAGAACTGTCTCTGGGGCTTCTGAGTGAGGAATTTCTGTCTGCCGTGGGTTCACAAAGTACAGAGACTCAGATTGTAATGGTGGTGGGGTCCTGGGTTACCCCCTTTGACCCCAGAATGTAGATGGGAAATACCTGGCTCTCTCCGTGACTTTCAGGTGGGAATCATGGTGGGAGCTGGTCACAACCAACCTGGTTCTGCTTCTTAGTCAGTTCAGGACGTGTGCAGGAGCCAGACCTAGGCCACTCAAGCAATCACAGACAGCCCATGCCTGCACCCCCTGCAGGGCGTCAGGGTGTAAGTAAAGCATGGACTTGAACCGCAGGACCAGCAACTCTAGGAGTGTTCACTTACTCGGCATGGGGTATATGCAGGGAGGGCCCACATGTGAACCCCAGTGAGAGCAGTCCCCGGGGCATCTGAGTGAGGAACTCCTGTCTGCCACGGGTTCACAGAGTGCAGAGACTCAGACTGTAATGGCGGTAGGGTCCTGAGTCGCCCAATCTGTCCCCAGGAAGTAGATAGGAAATACCTGGCTCTCTCCATGACTTTCAGCTGGGAACTGTGGTGGGAACTGGTTGCAGACCACCTGCTTCTGCTTCTTAGTCAATTCAGGACTTGTGCAGGAGCCAGACCTGGGCCACTCCTGCTAATAGTCTTTTAAGGTCATTCATGTGTCCTGCTCTTCTGTTGACACCTATCAGGCTATATTGTTTTTCTTTCCCTCATCTTGCAGCTATTGAATTGTTATTTGTTGTTTCTTTGTTATTTTTAAGAAATCTTTTCTTTCATGATCACTATCTGCAATGCTGTCTTCAAGGTCTGAGAGTCTGTCTTCTGTTTCATTCAAGCAGATCTTCCAGCTTTCAATGGAATTTTTAATTTCCTGAATGTCTCTTTGAATCTGTTTCATGCATTCTAATTCTTTCCTACAGTGTTCATTCAAGGTTTTCATCATTTTTCTATGCTCCTCTATTTTTTTATCTATGTCTTCTTTTGATATGCCCAGCAATTCTTTCATTATGGTTGTCATTTCTTTTTTTACCTGAGCAATTATTTCTGATCTGATTTTCTGTATAGCCTGATGTAGTTGATTCTTTACTTCAGTTGCTATCATTTGAGAGATTTCAGGTGTGTGACTTCCATGTTCTTCCATGTTGTTTCCTGGAATTATTCTGGGTGGGGTGTTTGTCTGAGATTGCATTTTGCTTCTTTTTTTTTTTTTTTGTCATTTTAAAATCTTCCTAGGTTTCTGGGGCTTCAGGTTCATTCCTGAGATGGCAGTGGGGGGTGGAGCCAGAGGACCTGGGCACCTAGACAGCTCACCCAGACAGCTCACCCAAGCTTCTGGAGTTCAAGGCCCCTCCCACAGTGGTGGTGGGATGGCGGGCCCTGAGGGTCTGAGACCCCAGGCAACTCACCAAGGCTTCCCATGTCCAAGGCCCCTCTGGAAGGTGGTGGTGGGGTTTGGGGTTGGAGGATCGGGGTTCCCAGGCAGCTCACTGAAGCTTCCCATGTCCTAGGCCCCTCCTGTGCTGGCAGTGGGGGCAGGGCCAGAGGATCTGGGACCCCACGCAGCTCACCTTTGTATTGAGGACTGCCCCTTGGTCTGCTTAAGTTATTAAGTTGCCCAGGCTGGGCTTGAACTTGCAGTTTATCTGCCTCACCCTCCCAGAGTTTTGGGATTACAGATCTTTGACTCTTTCCCTCTTCTCTTGAGATTCTGCCTACATTTACAAAACAACTAATCCAGACTTGCTTGCAGTTCTGATTCTCATGTTATCTTCACCCACATTTCCCTCCATCCACAGAGCCAGCACCAAAGAAACCAGGGCTTTTCTTTCCGTACCTACTGTCTTAACATGGTCATCCCATGTTTGCACAGATCCTTTTTCTTATCAAATGCAGTAGGTGTTAAAAAGAAAGGAAGGTGGAACTGTTTGTTGTGTTACAGGTCTATGCCAGGCCCAGCTGTGTATATTATTTAATTCTCGTAACAATGCCTAATATAATGTAGGCATTGTTACTCTTATAGAGAAGGGTCAAGGTTTAAGCATGAGATCATACAACTAATAAATGTTAAAGCTAAGATTTAAATCTAAGAATTAAAATTTACATAAAATGTTAAACTTTTAGTTATTAAATTAAAATTTTTAATGTAAATAAATTGTAGAGCTGAGATTTCAATGTAATTCTGCCTGAATTAAAATCCTGTTTTCATATGGCCACACTGCCTTCTATCAACTGAGGCATATCCTTAGAGTTAAGCCTCAAATCTTGAAGCATGTTTGGATGCAGTCTGCAGGAAAGAAAGGCAAGGCCCAGGACAGAACATGAGTCAAGTCTAATGCTGGTGACTAGCCTGGGCAGGGCAAACAAGAGGAGTTTTTCTTTGGAGGAGGACATTTCACATGGTACCAGGGATCATTTTAGATAGAGTGGTAATCACAGGTGACCTTTGGACCATGTTGTGAAGCATGGTGAAAATGTAAATGGTTTAGATAAATTGAGGCTGAGGCTGGAGAATCACTGTAAGTTCAAGGCCAGCCTGAATTACATAGCAAGACCCTATCTCAAAAAAACAAAATCTATACTAGATGATAGAGTGGGCTTCTGCTGGGATTCATATGATTAATGAAGCCATCAGCTAGAACCCTACTTCATAGTAATTACCCATAGGAAATTTTTCTTTTCTTTTTTTTTTTTTTTTGCTTTTTGAGACAGGCTGTCCCTGAACTCACTGTATAGTTCAGGCTGTCCCTGAACTCACTGTATAGCCCAGACTGGCCTTGAACTTGCAGCAATCCTCCTGCCTCACTCAGCCTCCTGAGTGCTGGGATTATAGACATGCACCACCACAACTGTCCCATTTGTATATTTGTGAATATAGCTGCTTTGTTCCTTTGGAATGAATTGTTAGATTTCATCTAAGAAATGAGATACTCTGTGTAGGACATAGAATGTGTTCATATTCAAACTGTCAAACTGGCTGAATAACCAAAGGCTGAATTTTAAAGTGACAGACTTAAAAAACAAATGGCTGAAGAGCCTAGGGCTTTTGGTGGAAGTATAATTGGATATATCCTTCCTACAGAGCACTCTAGCTAAATTATCATAAGCCTTAAAAGATTTTCACTTCTTTACCTGAAATTCTATTTTTTGGACTCTATCCTAACCAACAAACTGGACCAGCACAAGGAAATAGATCAAAGCTAGATAGTGGCTACATGAATCCTCATGAAAAGTCTAAAGCTACTGTATGTAAAAAGATGATTTCATCAAGCATTATTTACTGTAGTGACAAATATATTTTGATAGTCTGTGAGACAAAATAATATGCAGCCATTCAAAAGATTATTTTTCAGAAAAATTTAGTAACAGGGAAAACGCTCTCAACAATATAAACAGGATATAAAATGGATAAAACTTCATTTGTTATGCAAGAAATTTAAAGAACACTAAAATGTTAAATAGAATTGCAGATGTTGCTTTTCTTGTAGTTTTCAGTTTTGTCACAAATCCCTTTATATTCAAGAACAAAAGTAGTTTTTTATATTCAGAAAAAAAACCTGTTGTTTATAGAAGATGACTACTGATTTTTAACAAGATTTTTATTGTCGGAGATAGATTACTGATATGATTAGCCGCTAAACAAATCTGACAGGAGTGGTGATATTCAACTATAATATAGAAGGTCTTTGGCAAAGAGGAAACTGAATCACTGGTGTTGTAATTGTGTTGTTGTTGTTGTTGTGCTGGAAATCAAACCCAGGGCCTTGTGCATGCAAGGCAAGAACTCTACCACTGAGCCACATCGCAGCCTTGGTTTTGTAATTCATATGCTGTATCTCTCCTGTAGGACATGGCCATTTGTGTTTATAAGAGGTATTTCTGTTGTCAAGGAGTGAGGGTAAAATTAACAGCTTGGCTTTATTTCTTTTTTTATGTTAAAGAGAAAAGAAAAAATAACAATGAAGACACAAACAAAACAATAAAAAAAATAAAAAAATAAAAACAATACCGGATTTGAAAACAAGATGATAGGAATTAACAGTGGTTGTTATATTACATATTGTTATCTTCAATGAAGTTGCTCAGATTCAAAGATGTAAGAATACAAGATTGATTAAGCATGCACAATAACAAGTAATAAAAAATTAGAAATGATACAGAGCTTCATTAAACAAAATACTAGGAATTCAGCAATGGTTGTTACATAGCATACTGTTGTCTTCAAGTTCGTTGTTCTGACTACCAGGTAAAGAATGCAAAATTGATCATGAGAAAAAAGAAAAAGAAAAACTTAACCATTTTCTGTTCCTTTCAATAAACCAATAAACATCAGCAATACACTTAACTCAGCTATCCT
>NW_004955414.1:206086-208319 GCF_000276665.1 Chinchilla lanigera
CTGAATCAACACTAAACTCTCTGCACTTTGGTATATTTAACATTGACAGCTCCTATTACTGGAGATGTAGAAATCTAATTATCATTTAACACAAACTATACACAGCATCCTTGATTTTCTTCAGAATGTTAAAAAGGAGTTGGTTCATTTTGTAGCAGCAGCTTGTGTCTTCTCATAATTGCTTAGTGATGATAATATACAGCCTTTGAGGAAAGAATTTCTAACAACCTAGCCTTAGTGTGGCATAAGGTAAATGGCTATTCTTGATTTATTAAAGAGTGGGTTGCCCACTGAGATTTCATCTCACCCCAGAAAGAATGGCTATCATCAAGAAGTCAACCAACAACAAATGCTGGAGAGGCTGTAGGAAAAAAACCAACCCTTCTCCACTGTTGGTGGCAAAGTAAACTGGTCCAAACACTTTAGAAATCAGTCTGAAGCCCTCCCCTTCTCTCCACTTCCCCTGTCAGATCAGAGCTGCACCCCGGACGGCTTCAGGAACTTGGGTGAGCTGCTGGCCCCACACACATGCTTGGGACAGGCCGAAACCCAGAAAGCAGTGGGGCTGAATCCCAGACATCTTCAGGAAGCCCGGTGAGGCACGGGGGGGCCTCCTTGACCAGTGTGCAAGGCAGGCAGAACCCCAGGCACCCTCTGGGGCTTCGGTGGCTACTGGCCACACCCATAATGTGTCTAGGGGGGCTGGGCTGAACGCCAGACACCTATAGGAACCCTGGTGAGCCACTCTGGTGCCTCCCCAAATAGTATGTGTGGCACGTGGAGCCCTGGACAACTTCTGGGACCTTGGTGGTCACTGCCAGAATACCATACAGCCCTCCTCAGAGCTCAGCTGAAACCTGGACAGAGTCAGCGACATCGGGAGCACACCCTCAACTGCCCATTCCAATGTGGGAAGCAGGCTCTGTCCTGGACAATATCTGAAGCCTCGGTGAACACTACCTGCATGCTTCCCTCTCTTGTGGAAGCTGGGCTGAACACCAGTCTCAGGAACTCTGGTGAGCTTCCCCTGCCCCTTCCGTGCACACCTGGAAGCAAACTGAAAGCAAGAAAGGTCGGGAGCATCTGGGACCCCACCTTGCCAACACTCACCAGCACAGGAGCTGCACTGAGCACTGAGGATCAGCAGACTCTCTCCCTGCCACTCACACACAATCAGGAGAGTGAGGGTGCACTCCAGGAAGGCTCTGGATCTTCAAAAATGACAAAATGAAGGAGCAAAATGCAATCCCAGACCTCCACACCACCCAAAACAAGTCCAGGAGACATCAACACAGAAGAGCCTGGAAGTCATACACCTGAAATTTATGAAATGATAGCAACTGAAGTAAAGTAACAATTCGATGAGGCTATAGAAGACAGCAGATCAGAAATAATGTCTCAGGTGAGAAAAGAAATGACAATAATGAAAGAAATGTTCAGCATATGCAAAGATGATACAGACAAGAAAATAGAAGAGAATAGACAATGCATGGAAACCTTCAGGGAACATATAGAAAAGAACTAAAAGGTATGAAACAGATGCAAACAGATATCCAGGAAATTAAAAATTCCACTGAAAGCTTGCAAAACCACAGGAACAAAGCAGAAGATGGACTTTCAGACGTTGAAGACAGCACTGCCACAAATGAACGTGAAAGGAGGGATTGCTTCAAAGCAACAAGGAACCAGGAAATAACAATTCAATAACTACAAGATGAGGCAAAGAAGAACAATGTCAGGGTAATACATATTAATGAAACAGCAGGTGTTAACACAAATGACATAAAAAGACTATTTGCAGAAATAAAAGCAGAAAATTTCCCAGGCATGGAAAAAGAATCAAACACCCAGATAAGTGAAGCATATAGAACTCCAGTTAATCATAACCAAAATAAATCTACACCCAGACATATAGTGATCAAGATCCCAGAAACTCAACAAAAGCTCAGAATATTAAAAGTTGTTAGAGAACAGAAACGGATTACCTATAAAGGAAAGCCTATCAGAATCACAGCACACTTCTCAACACAAACCATCAAGGCAAGAAGAGCTTGGAGTGAAGTGTTTCAGGGACTGAAAGAAAACAACTTCCAACCCAGACTGAGGTACCCTGAAAAGTTATCTTTCAAATTTAATAGAGAAATAAAATATTTTCATGATAAAGAACAACTGAAGAAATTCATGAACACCAAGCCAATTCTACAAAGAGTACTAAGAGATCTTCTAGAAAGAG
>NW_004955414.1:212005-216731 GCF_000276665.1 Chinchilla lanigera
TGGAAACAACCCAGATGCCCATCCACTGAGGAATGGATAAAAAAGATGTGGTATTTTTATACAATGGAGTATTGCTCAGCTATTAAAAGACAATCTCGAGGCTTTTGTGGGTAAATGGATGTAACTAGAGACCATACTCATAAGTGAAATAAATTGGGCCCAGATTGGTAAACATCATATTGTCTCCTTGGAATAGGAACCTGACAGACTAAGTAAAACTCAAAACGTACAATAAATGATAAGGGAAAGAAATTCCTCAAAGGAAGGAACAACTGGGATGAGGGAAAGAAGAAAAAAGAAAGAAGGAATGAAAAATATAAATATATATATGAATAGCTGTGATAACTATTGCTGATGTCTGATGGTGTACTGAAATGAACAGTTAATGATTACAGGTTTTTATGTTCTGATCAATTGTGCATGCTTGTGTCTGGTGGTCTGAGCACCTGATCTGAAAGTAACAATATGCAATGGAATTACAGTGGTGAACTCCTACCATCTTGTCTAGGAATTGCAGTGGTGAACTCCTACCATCTTGTCTAGTGAAACTGTATTATCTCTACTGTTTTATCACAGAATTGTTTTCTTATTCTCTATAATGGTTTGAGCAATCTTTCATTCTTACATCTGGTAATCTGGGCAATGTAGTTGAGGATAGTGATATGTAATATAACAACCACTGTTGATTCGTATTATTTTGTCTTGAGACTCTGTATCGCTAAATATTCTTGCTTTGATTTGTTTATGTTTGTGATACTGGTATGCTGCTACTGTTCTATTTCTTTGTTTCTCATTTACTACTCTCTTTAAAATAAAAAAATAAAGAAAGATTAAGAAAAATAAATCAGTCTGAGGAGTCCTCAAAAAATTAGGATTAGGGGGCCCATTTAACCCAGCTATTCCCTGTCTGGATATTTTCCCAGAAGAATTAAAAGCATTCATACCACATCAATATATGTGTGCCCATGTTCAGAGTAGCACAATTGTCATGGCAAAATTTTGGAAACAACCCAAATGCCCATCAACTGAGGAGTGGATAAGAAAAATGTGGTATTTTTATACAGTGAAATATTACTCAGGTACAAAGAAACATAAACTTGAGGCTTTTATAGGTAAATGGATGCAACTAGAGACCATACTCATAAGCAAAATAAATCAGACTCACATATGTAAACACCGTATTGTTTCCCTACTGTAAGAACCTGAAAGAGTAAATAAAACTAAAAGGTACAAAAGATATTATGAAAGGAAAAGAAACTGCTCAATAGGAAAGAACAACTGGGATGAAGGAAAGAAGAAAAGAAAGAAGGGACAGATATATAAACACACACAAGATAGCTAAGATAATTGTACTACTAATTTCTATTGGTTTATTGAAAGGAACAGTTAATGTTTAATTGTTTGATCAATTTTGCATGCCTAATCTGGTAATCTGAGCAGCTACTTGGAAGATAACAATAAGTAACACAACAACCATTGTAGATTTCCCATCATCTTGTTTTGAAGTTCTGTATCTTTTTTATAGTTTTTGTGTTTTGTTTTTGTTATTTTGTTTTTGCTCTTTTCTCTTACAAAAAAAAAGTAGGTTGCCTCAGAAGTTCAGGATAAGCTGGGGCATCAGTGCTGGGCTGGGAATTCAAGAGGCCTAACATGAATGTAAACGTGAATTCCTAGGGAAGAGGAAAGAAAGTGATTCTAGACTTCATGCATTCCTTGAATAGTGTCAGTACTCCTACATCTTTAGAGACATTAATTCAGTATTTACCTGCAAGCACCACAATTTATTTGCCTGCGGGCCACCTTCTGCCTCTTGTGTTTATTTTGAGTGCCTGCTGGAAGGCCAGAAGCTTGACAGAATTAATGTGTTCTGGGAGAAGCTTTCAGCAGATGCCTCACAGGAGTCTATGTGTAGATGTCCCAGCTTCCTCACTCATTTGCTTGGAGCATTGGTGTCCATTATGATACTGGCATTACAAGCAGAGTGAAGGTGCAGTCACCCACAGCGAAGGTGCAGTCACCCACAGGTAAACAACATACCCTTCATTGGCTACTTTCCCTTCATTTTCTCACTTCTTCACTCCCTTGTTGGTGTTCTACTTCACTTCCTAAATAAACCTAGGCAATAGAATCTGTCCTGGGATATACTTCAAGGAAATTCTGAGAACTAAAATATCTCACCTCCTCTTTCAAAGAGAAAGTTTCAGGTACTGGGCATAAATGTTCTCCTATCTCCAGGGGAGAGGCCCGGATGAGTAAGGAATCAAAGTGAAGTCACTAGTTACGTGGCCCGGATTAATAACACATCTATACAGAGCACCACGTCTATATAGAGCACCAAGCAGGGTACTTGGAAGAGTGTTGGGAAAGGTGCTGCCAACCTTTGGTTTTTGTGCGTGATGCTCACTGGGACTCTTCTTGTATGCTTCTTCTTGAGATTGGGCAAAATTCTGCTGATTAGGATTCTGCTTTTTAAACTGTAGTCCTGTTCTAGCCTTGCCCTTATGAGATAGTACCAAATCATCCTGATATAACAAGTCTGCTCAAGCTCTTGAGTTACAGATTTTCAGGCAGTCCCTGGTTTATTTCCTGTAGCCAAGCCTTCTTCTGGGGTCGGCCACGTAATCTGCTGTTCCAGTCACACAATCCTGTGGGAGCTGCCCAGTCCATCAACAGGACTGAGGATCATCTATTCATCATCTTCTCCGAGCACAGCAGCTTGAAACATGAATGTGATGTCAGGAAGTGGAGATAAGAGTGGATTTCTTGGAACTTGCAGATAAATTAAGGGAGAAAGGCTAACTGCTCTAAGAGCAATTGAGATCAAAAGATCTGTTATGCTTTTGTGTTTGATGTGAACCAAAGTAAATTTTGTAATCATCTTTGATTCTGCCCTCCAACCTTGGACACGCTTGCTCACCCTCCTGCCAGCACCTTCATTCGGGGCCCTCCTCCACTCAGATCACGTGAATAGCCTTCAATCCTGTTTCAAGCCACAGTCTCTCCTTTCTCCACTCACATGCTGGACTATTCTTCCTAGAATGCAAGCCTAATCATGTCAGTCTCTTCCTATGCATTCCTGCTGCCCCTGGGAAACTGTTCAAATTGTTGGCATGACCTGTGAAGCTCTCGTTCTCAGGGCCCTATATCCCTCTCCCCCTCTCTCCACTCACCTCCTTGCATAGCACCCCGCTCACCTGTGTGTCTATGAATAGACTATGTCTTCCTCCCAAAGGAGTTCTCCATATTCTTCCCCTTCCTCTTCATCCTGCTGCTCCTCCTCTTCCTTCCCTCATACATCTCTTCCTCCTACATGACCTGTCTCCTGCTGTCTGTCATGGCTGAGTTGAGGCATCACTTACTCTGATAAGACTTCCCTGACCCTTCAACCTGGGTAGTGCACCTTGTATTTTATTTTACTATGTTGGCACTTATCAGCCCACTTTCTGTTTATCAACAAGAGAGTTTGGCCTGAGTATGTAGAGTTCATGGAGAGTATAGAGGCTGATGCCTTAAAAAAAGAGAAAGAAAGAAAGAGAAAGAAAGAAATAGAAAGAAAGAAAGAAAGAAAGAAAGCTGATGCTTAATGCTCCTAGAAATATCCCATACTGAAAGGGGTCTGGAGCTTCCAGTTGAGGAGGAAAGAGAGAAGCAGACTTTGGTGGGGTAGGAGGCTGTTCTCCAGGGGGTTTGGGTGGGACAAAGACCCAAGCTTTTTTCTGGGGCCAAGTGGACAGCGTGGAAAGAACCTGGGCTTGAGTTCTCTATTGGGGTGTCAGCCCAAAGGCACTGTTCAGCAGGGAGAGATGAGACACTAAAGTCTATACCAGGTACCTTAGAATGGAGAGTTAAGGGTATAGCTACAAGCAGTCAACAAATTACTATATCTCTTGCTCCAGACAGCACTGTGGTGGGAGAACTACACAGGAGTCTCTAAAAACCTGGCATACAGGAAAAGACAAGCAGTAAACCACTGCCAGAACCTGCCCAAGATCTCACAGCTACAAAGTGGGCGTAGGCCCTGAATCCAGAACACAGAGTCTTAAGGACAAGGTCGGGCATGTGGATGGCAAGGGAAGGGTGACAGAGAGACTTCATGATAGGAGTGAAGACAGATGAGCAAGATTTCCTGGAGAAGTAGGTGGGGGACTGGCTCCTACAAGTAGCATGGCTCATAATACCCGTTACAGGTACAACTTCCCACTACTACTGGCAGAAAACTCACTGTTCCCCCATGGGGGGCACACAGCTAACCTCATATCATCTGATTCTTCAGTCCATCAGAACTATTCTAAAGAGTTCCCTTGCAAAACAAATCTCCCCGCATTGCGTTCCTGGAGGCTGTCACAGAGTAGTAACTCAAACGTCTATTTCATTGCTTGCCTTGTTCACAGACCCAATAGGATGCCTTTGTCCACCCCAGTGTTGAAACTGAGCCAAGGTGACAGCCGAAGTGGAAACAAACAGAACCGAACCGCCCGACCCAGGCCTGCAGCGAGCCCCACCTAATTCCAGCTCGCCGCCCCGGTGCCTCTGCCCGCCTGCTTCCTTCACCCGAGGTTCAGCAGCAGCTCGGAGAGGAGTCGCTGGCGCCGGGTGCAGCTGACGCGGGGAACGCGGAGCGCGGGGAATGCGGGGAACTGGGTGCGCGGGGAATGCGGGGTACGGGGCGCGCGGACGCGAGCCGCGCTGCCCGCCCCCTCGCCCCCGCTGCGGACGCTGAGCTGCC
>NW_004955414.1:216866-232705 GCF_000276665.1 Chinchilla lanigera
CGATGCTCCCGCCCTGCGCGCTGCTCCTCCTCCTCCACGCGGCGCGCGCCGCAGAGCGCTCCGAGGCCCCTGCGCCGGCCAACGCCTCCTGGGGCAACCTCTCCCTCTCCGACTGGCCCCGCCTCGTGGGCCGGGGGCGCCCCGGGGCGGAGTCCCAGCAGCCCGCGGCCAAGGCTCTGCTCGCCCTGGCCTACGCCTGCACCATCGTCTGCTCCCTGTTCGGTAACGTCCTGGTCTGTCACGTCGTGTTCAAGGACCGGCGCATGCATTCGGCCACCAGCCTCTTCCTCGTCAACCTGGCGGTGGCGGACATCATGATCACGCTGCTCAACACCCCTTTCACCCTGGTAAGGGACCTGTCCGGCCCCTCGGCGCGCTCCCGGACGCTCCAGTGCGCCCTCCTCCCGCGTCTCCCATCCCCAGCGCGCTTCTTTTCTGTCACCTCTGCCTGTCCTCCTATCTTAACGTCTCTTTTCCGTGTTGTCACTCACCTGTACTTTCTTATCTCTCAACTCTCCGGTTTTTCTTAGTCTGTCTGATGTCTGTTTCCTTCGCTCCCCCTCCCCTCCTCACTGACCTTTTCTTGTAATTTTTTCTGTAGTCTCTCGCCTCCTCATGCTATCCGTCATTCCCTCCCTCCCTTTACACTTTTTTACCGACCTTATTTTCTAAGCCAGAGCTTCTGCAGCTGTGGCTGTGGGTCAGTGATTTGAGAATCAGCAGCCCCCTGTGGGTGATTGACCATCTGCTGTTTAATCTCACTGGACATAGGCTTTTTCAATTACCAAACAGTAGCTCTGAAGTGTTAGCAGAGTTTATTAGGGCCCTGACCCTCACTTCAGTGCAGCCTATGAGATCCCTTTACCCACCCATACGGTGCCACTTTGTGTTACAACTGAAATTGCAAACAGTTGCTAATACGTAAGGGAGCCTAAGTGCCCTTTCCCAGACTGCTTATTTAAGTTGCATTTCTCTTCTGTGGTTTGACAGTGAGGTTGTGTATGCCGTCTAGCTGGAGAGAAGCGAAAGTGAGGTGGACTTGGACCTCGAGGGGCAGGTCTGGGGCGCTGTGCACCGGTGGTGAATGGCTCCCTCCTCAGTCCCTGGCTGCCCATTACCGGAGCCATTTATGCCCGCCCCCCTCGTTCCCCGTGCAGTTCTCATGGATGAACTGGAACTGTGAGGATTGAAACCGAGCAATCATAACGCAGTAATGCAGCATGTATCTATAACCTGAGTTACATGTTCCAATTTATTGAATAATTTTATTGTTATTTGAGTTATTACAAAAGCAGATTCTGTTTATCTCCCTCTTGTCTCTGCATCTGTCTTCTCCTCAACACACACACACAAGGAGAGAGAGAGAGAAAGAGAGAGAAGAGTAAAAAGAAGTGGATGAAGTCCTGCAAGTCCATCTATCTGTTTGTGTGGATGTCCTTCCAGACGTTACATCTCCGAAGTACTCTTGCATTCTTTCTCTATTCTCTCTTATGAGAACATTAATCACATTGTGCAGATAAGGCAGCTGAGGCACAGAGAGGTTCAACCCCTTGTCCAAGGCTACCTGACTGGTCATAGGCAGAGCCAGGATGAGAATTACATCCCCTAACTCAGGTCCAGAGGTCTGTCCAGGAGACACTCATGGGGAGGACTTTTTGGCCCACGTTTAGCTTCCATTGCTCCAGATCATGGATTTTTCCTATTCTCCTTCCAGCCTACATCTAACCTATTGATGGCCACTCTGAATTGTCTAGGCACTAACCAAGGACAAGGGGGCTTCCAAATCACATCTGCTCTGCTCCGTTGATGCACAAGAAAGCAGATCTGTGGCTGTCCTTGTTTCCTTCTTTGATTTCTGACCTGAGAATGGGGTGCCGGAGTGGGGCTAGGCCACCCAGGATGAGAACCAGAAGGCCCCCAGGCATGGCCTTGGTTTTTCTTCCCAGAGCCAGGCTGTGGGGAGGGACCTGCCCAAGACACAAGAGGGTTGAGGAAGTCCTAGAGTGGGTCTCAGCTAGCTATAGTTTTGAGTTGGAAACCTTGCCCTAGAGGATTTCCCACAAGAGAGGATGTCAAGGTCCTGAAAACTTAACATACATCCCTCCACCCTCCCAGCGTGAGCCAAAGAAGTTTGGCTTTGAACCAGACCCATTGAACTGCCCAATCCAAACTCTTCTTAGAGTTTACAAAGTGCTGGCCACAGGGAGAGGGAGACTTGGGGATGGTCTTCTAACCCCTCAGCCTGCTCAGCACAGTCTCCAAAGTGGGCTAAGCCATCTACCTTCAGCTGGTTGGCATCTGTTTACCTCCCTCCCTGGTCTCCCTTCCCAGTTACTTCACACACTGCAGTCAGCATGAAGCCCAGCTCTCATCATTGAAAGAACAGCGAACAGGAGACACACATAAAACATAGCAGAACCTAGAGGAGGAAACCTTTTATTTCAACTCTGCAGAGACCCATGAGAGGGTCAAAGGAGACGTTGCAAAGACATTTCAGTGGGTCCGGAATGAGTAGCGGTTTCCTGGTTGAGGTGAAAGCTTAGTGTAGCCAAGGGTCTGCAATAAACAAAGGCAAGGAGGCCTCCACGTTCATGGTATGTTGAAGGAACACTGAATGGCTCAGTTTGGCTGAAGCAGAGAGAGAGGCACAGAGGAGAGGTGGGCAGAAGAAGACAGGCTAGCCAGGGAGGCTGGGGCCAGGTTTGCATGGCCTGGATACTCCTGAGGCATCTGCCTGTGTCCTGAGCTCATGATGTTCAGAAGGAAGCTGGCAACAACCTGATTTTTCAGTTAAGATACACATTGCCAGCAGTGTGCAGGATGAATTACAAGGGGTCAAGACTGGAGAATAGGGAAAGCTGATAGGAGGCTAACAGGGCCATGGCCTTGAGACTGAAGAAGAGAGAATGGGTTTGAAATCTATTTGAGGTTTGGCTTTGGTCATCGTGGGGAGAGATGCAGATGCAGCTTCAGCTGAAAACTTCTAGCTCTTTAATGCTGCCGAACTGTTCAAAAGCTCTAAGTGGCTCCATGCTGAACCCTGCCCCCCTCAAATAAAACCTGCGATCTGATGTCCTCAGTTTGTGAGCCTGGCCAGCCTTGTCCCTACTCTCATGCACACACTGCAGCCAAATCAACTCACCCTTCCTCAAACAGACCCTGGGATTTCTGATCCAGCACCAATACCTGTTGTTCAGATGCCCACATGTACAAACCCTTCCTCATCTCAGCTGTGCCCTTTGTGGTCACAGTGGCAGTTCACAGGGCCACTTCCTCAGTGAAAAGGTAGCCCTGTTTCATAGATGAGGATAGTGAGGCTCAGAGGGCTCATGTCCCCTGCCCACAGTGACAGTGTAAGGGGCAAAAACTCAGCTGTGACTCTCCACACCATACTGTTTCTATTGGATGACTTTCCCTGTTCCTATTATCACTTTCTTCCTCTACCCACTCCCACTCTATCCACTGACCCGTTGTCCTCTGTCGGGGCCTTTGTAGGGCATTGCCTCCTTTCCATCTCTTTTCCGTCCTTTTCATATCTGCGTGCTTCTCAGCCTAGCTTGGAAGTCCTTGACCAGAATCTGGCTTGACCTCTCCTGGGCATGAGACATCACTCAGAGGAGCTGCTTAGACACTAAATGAGTGAGCCAGCAGCCCAGGATGATGCAGAGGAGGACTGAAATGGCGCCTCAGCCCAGCTCTCCCTATTCTGACCCACACCTCTGTCTTAGTTACTTTTCTCTCATTGCTGAGACAAAATACCTAGCACCCACCCACAAGTTAAGGGAGGAAAGGTTTGTTTAGCTCACAGTTTGTAGAGGTTTTAGTACATAATCAGCTGGCTTCATGGCAGGGTAGCTCATGGCAGAGGAGCAGCAAACAGTTCATAGTGGCAAAGACAGCAAAAGCAGCAAGGGAGAGACACAGAGAGGACAGGCCTCTTTCTGTCCCTTATATTGTATGCAGGCTACCTGCCCTAGGCAGGTGTAGCATTCACACCCTTACTCCCAGCACCCTTAATCCCAGCATTGCATTACAAATCAGTTACACGCTCTAGGTCCTGCTACCTCCAGAACAGCCCCATCTAAAACTGCATGAGGGGCAGTGCACGTGTATTGGCTGTACTGAGGTTGTGGTAGCAATGGACGCCTTGGACAGAGTTGTAAAGCCCAAAACAAAAAGGGCCAAGAGATTCCTTGAGAAGAGAGAACCAAAACTTAGTGAAAATATTAAAAATGCCATGCTGATTAAAGAGGGAAATGCAAATGCATCAGTGACCCAAGTCCTGAAAGAAGTGTATGCACTGAAAAAACCATATGAGTTCTGTATAAAAAGAAAAATATTACAAGACCATTTGAGGATCAGACATCACTGGAATTCTTTTCAAAGAAGTCATTGTTCTTTATTCGTCTTTGGATCCCATAATAAGAAGCCTCCCAATGACCTAGTTATAGGTCGTATGTATGACTACCATATGCTGATATGATTGAATTAAGTGTTCAGAAATTTGTGTCTCTAAAAGATATTAAGAACAGTAAATGTCCTGAGGGAACAAAACTCATGTTAATATTTGCTGGCAATGATTTTGATGTGACAGAAGACTGCAAAAGGCTAAAAAGTCTTTTCATTGATTTCTTCAGAGGCCCCATGGTGGAAAATATCCACCTGGCTGGGTTTGCATATGTTCTGCACTTCACTGCTCTGAAGGGGAAGGTTTACTTTCGCAGCTATAAGTTACTCTTCACAAAATCTGGCTGCACAGCACCACAGATTGAGTTGGAAGAGATGGGGCCGTCACTGGATCTGGTTCTCAGCAGGACACACCTGGCTTCAGATGGCCTTTATAAGCTATCCATGAGAACACCAAAAGCTCTCAAGCCAAAGAAGAAGAAAAACATGTCCCAGGATACTTTTGGTACAACTTACAGAAGGATTCATATGCAGAAACAAGACCTAAGCAAACTACAAACCAGGAAAATGGAGGGATTAAAGAAGCGACCTGCAGAAAGGCTAACAGAAGATCAGGAGGAGTCAAAAAGAATTAAAAACAATTAATAGAACTTAAAATAAAATAAAACTGCATGAGGCTTTGGAGGGGATATCTAGACCCAAACCAAAACACCTCTTTAAACCCTGGAGTCTCTTTCCTAGATTGAGTTGCAAAATTGGCTTAGTCTAAATTTCCCTGCACAGCCCACCCACTGTAGTGTGACTTTTCAGATGTGTCTCCTCATAGACTGAACTCTCTGGGGCCAAAAAGGAATTTTATTATTACACATAAAATATCTACTACTGATTTCTAATAATGACTTTCTAAGAATTGTCCAGATATCTTTTTCAGACTTTACAATAATCCTATAGAGAGTTTGAAGCTACTTAATTTTTGCAAATGAGGAAGCTGAGGTTCAGAGAGATTACATATATTGCCTAAGGTGCCATAGCAATAAACTGTTAGAGTGAGGAAATCCAACTCCAAACAAAGCCCATGTCCTTCCAAATCTCTTCTGATACCTAATGGTCTTAAAAGCATGATCAGGGTATGTTTAAGTGAAGAAGGAAATGAGAATGCTGGAGAAAATCACATGTGATCCACAATTGGCATTGTAAATGGAAAGAAAGAAGGAGCTGGGAGAGCTGGAGAGGCCTCCTCAGGGTCTGCTCCTCAGAGACTGATCGTTGAGGGTTGGAGGTGGGTGTCAGAGTCAAGGCCCATCTGTCTCCTAACCTGCATTTGCTGGTCTCCAGGTCCGTTTTGTGAACAGCACGTGGGTGTTCGGGAAAGGCATGTGCCACATCAGCCGCTTTGCCCAGTACTGCTCCCTGCATGTCTCGGCGTTGACACTGACAGCCATCGCTGTGGACCGCCACCAGGTGAAGACAACTACACCCAACAGTCTCCCTTTCCTCCAAGGCCTTGCTTTCCTGGAGTCTGTGGGAAACACTCTTAAGATAGTGAGTTAGGGCCCAGGATGTAGCTTAGTGGCATAGCGCGCACCTAGCAAGTGCAAGGCCCTGAGTTTGATCCCTGGCACCAAAAAAAAAAAAAAAAAAAGATAGTGTCTTAGCCCAGTTTTCAATGAGTACCTTTGTGTTCTTATTGATTGTATGAGCTTGTAGGTTAGACATATCAAGCCCTTTGTCCTGCTTTGTGCCAAAAGTTATTTCCAGTTGGTTGTTCTAATGAAGACTCACTGGTGGCATTTTTCTGCCTCAGAAATTAACAAACTTGTTTTTGAGAAGCAAACCTAGAAAAAAATCACAGGTGAAAAGTGCAGGAAATAATTGCAGATCAGAGATAAGGCTCTTGAGTAGGAGGTAGATGTTCACTGTCCCAGGCATTTGAGAAGAAAAACAAGACAGGATGTCCCGGTGGCAGGACCAAGCATCCAGGGGTCATGGTGGTGCTGAGGTGAAGACATAGAAGCACATGGGTGGATATGGTGGTGGAAACCCAAAGAGGACCTGAGGGTGACCATCTTGGAAGGGGATGGTGCCGTGCCAGGTGCTTCCCCCATGCTAATCCAGTGTACCTGTATTTTATGTTCAGAATATGCTCAGTCAAGGAGAAGAGGCTCAGGGAAGTGCATGCATAGCTTCTCTGAGATCACACGACTGTGAGTGATGAAGCCAGAATTAGAACTTAGGTCTGCCTGGCTCTGACCTCATGCAGTGATCACTACACTACACTGTGCTGAGAAGACTCAAAGGCACCTACAAAACCAGTATCATCAAGGCTACCAGGACAAAGTGAGATGGGATTTATCCTGAGTAGCACCAAGAGGTACAGCAAAGACTAAAGAATAGGGGACTTCAAAGATGCAAACACAAAGGTGTAGTCCAGTGTGAAGAATAATTTTCTAATAGAAATATCTAAAGATGCAAAGCTATCTATCTGGGAGGCAGCAAGTTTCATCACCACCTGTAGCTAAGCTAAGTTTGGATGACAACTTGATAGGAATGTTTTTGAAGAGACTCATACATGTGATAAGCTATTGGACTAGATAAACTTTGTGATCTCTTCAGCTCCAAAATGATTTTATTTTGTAAAAATCAACTCTTCATATGTATTGTAGGTACTTTAGAGCAAAGTGTAAAGATCTCAAAACAAAAGTTTCTTGCTTTTTCTTAATCTCTTCTAATTCAGTAAGAGCTATGAGTTAGTTTTACCTGGCCTACTTTTAAGTCTGTTTAACACAGCTGAAGAGAGTAGACCCATGGGCCAAGAGTGGGGCTGAGGATCGGTGTTATTCACACTGACTATGTTGCTGTGACATATACTCAAACATAAAGCCTAGAGCCAAAGCCAGTGGCGGGTGTTTGGGGAGCAGTGTTTGGGGTC
The DNA here is from genome assembly GCF_000276665.1 of Chinchilla lanigera. Taxonomy (NCBI): domain Eukaryota; kingdom Metazoa; phylum Chordata; class Mammalia; order Rodentia; family Chinchillidae; genus Chinchilla; species Chinchilla lanigera. The sequence continues at coordinate 224,203 of NW_004955414.1, forward strand.
TCTGCCCAGACTGCCACTTCCCCTCGCAGCCTGAGCACAGGGGCAGGAAGGACAGGGATGGCAAAGACCAGGAGATGTATTGGACAGCTTTGAGGCCTCCAAATATCCTCCCATAAGACTGTGAAAGTACTGGGAGGAAAAACTCCTGAGGACACATCCAGAATGTCACATGTTTTGGAATGGCATCCTGAGGTAACAGAAGTTCTCTTCTCACACCTGGAACTCACTTATCCCCCAAATGCTTTTTTTTAGAAGAAGTAATAATTCTCATCTTACAGTGATGGTGCTCTAAAATTTCCAGGTTTTTATTTAAGCCTCTCAGAAGAACTGACTGACATGCAGTAGCAATTCCAAGATGCATTTCAGCCTGAAGCTAGAAACACTGGCTTTACTATAGGCACAGGAAAGCTGTATGCAGTTTTAACAACAGCTTTCAAAAATGGCATTATGAGCTCCCAAATAAGTCTCAATGCTGCTTTCCATGATATGTGGTGAGAACTTGCTTTTCATGTCCACTGACCTCAGACCTTTCCAGAGCCCTTCAGAGTCACAGGACTGTAGAGTCATGGGAAGATGAGATCACGAGGTGGTAGAGGCTGAGCATGAGCTTGTCTTCCCCAGCCCCTCCCACTGCAGCAAGAGGCATGCAAATGGCCCGGAGTCTAAATCCAGAAGACATCCTGTCCTCTTTTCTTCCCTGGAGGTGGGGCAGGACTCCCCAGCACTCAGGCGCTCAACAATGAGCAGAAAGGACCTGAACTTTATAAATAGGACCTGCCTTATGTGACAAATGAGCTGTGTCATCTGGATTTTTTTTTTGCTTCAGTCTTCTTCAACTAATGATGCAGTTTGCTTATTTTCCAGGTCATTATGCATCCATTGAAACCCCGGCTCTCAGTCACAAAGGGTATCATCTACATCACTGTGATCTGGATCATGGCTGCATTCTTTTCACTCCCTCATGCTATCTGCCAGAAATTGTTTACCTTCAAGTACAGGTGAGAGGAGTACAGCCTGGGACTCAGAGGAACTTGCCCCCTCCCTGCCTTTTCTCAGCTGACTGGGAGTCTGGCAAAGGATGGTGGGAGTCCCATCTGGATCTACAATTTCTCAGTTACTATCACCTGCCTCGCTGTACCCCTTACCCTTCTGTTTGCTTGTTCTTTTCAGCTTGTCTTGCTTCTGCCACTGTGGTCATGTGCTCACCCAAACTGAGGTGGGAATCCAAATGAGCAGGGTTTAAAGTCTTACTTGACAGAGAAACAAAATACATATGTATGTTTGTGCGAGAGGGAGGATTATCTACCTCCCTCTACCTCTCATTCAGGTTTCTTCATTATGTGCTCTTGCCATGAGGATTTCTTTCATTTACACACTGACCTTTTAAGCAGGCCGGTTCATTAATGTCTAAATCCCTCCAGACTGTAAGTTTAGAAAGTTGGCTGCATTTGGGATTTGCTACCTCAGTGATTCTAACACCTGCATTAGTTTTTCTATATATCAAGCCTAAATGTACATTTACTGAATGAGGGAAGCAAGGAAGGATTGTAGAGTGATTTTAAGCATTCTACATTTGTTTTGGGTGAGGTTCTTTATGAACGAGTCCTGTGATAAAGACAGGTACACCTGGAAGTGGTTTGTTAAGGCTACAAGACCAGGAGTGATGGGTGAGGGGGCAGGGAGGCAGGCAGGATGGGAAGGGGCACAGACCACCCAGGGTTTGATTTCAGGGCTAGCACGGGGGCTCTGGAGCAATCTGCTTACCAGAGTTTGGGCAGAGGAGCTGGGCTTTCGCATTTCTTGTTAGTCATTTGCTCCAGGCATTCCTGGGTACTTCTGGTGCTAGGTAAATTTGTGGGAAGGGTTGTAATTCTAGGAACCTAGAAGATTATAGGTGCCAGCCAGCTGCTTCTGGCTGTGTGGGCTGGAGTTGGGGGCTGGTACTGTGACTGGTGAAGGATCCTAGGGGATTGTCGGTGTCTGCTGTGGTCGCTGTGACGTGCTCCTGTGACAGAAGCAGGGTCAAGAGATGAAGGCTCTGCAGGCTGATTTCAACTAGCTTTTAAAAACTTTCTCCATGAATCCTAGGGTGTTGGAATGAATCGCACACCCAGGCTTCCAACATTCAGTCTCCCTATCTGCCTTTACATGGAAGACTTTTTTTTCTAACAGAAGCAAAGGGCTTTTTCTCTTCTTTTGTTAGTGATGGTCACCAGCTTCACAGGAAGACCAAGGTACATCCTGTGTGAAATAGATCCTTGTCAATGAGTGGCTAAAGGAATAGGAAGTTGGTACCATAGGAAATCCTAAGATTTCCTCAAGGATGCTTTTGTTTGTTAAGCGTAGGAACTTCACTACTGTTGTAGTCATTCAGCAAATATCTGTTGGATCTCTACTGTAGGCAGGAACCGTGCAAGCATAAGAGGATACAGAGAGGTTCAGGTGTCTTCCTTATCTTTCAGGACCTCCGAAACTTGTGGGGAACCAGAAATATGATCAGATTTTTAGGCAACAACATCAAAAGTACAGTAAGAGACAGATGTGCCTGAGCCCATGGGAGGGGAAGGCCACTACTTCTTAGGATGAATCTTTTCCACACACATATCTCTTCCGTGTCCCACTCTTTCTCTCTCCCTCCTCCCTCCCTTCAGCAAGGACATCGTGCGTTCCTTGTGCCTACCAGACTTCCCTGAGCCAGCTGACCTTTTTTGGAAGTACTTGGACCTGGCCACCTTCATCCTGCTTTATGTCCTTCCTCTCCTCATCATCTCTGTGGCCTACACCCGTGTGGCCAAGAAGCTGTGGCTGTGCAGCACAATCGGTGATGTGACCACAGAGCAGTACCTTGCCCTGCGGCGCAAGAAGAAGAAGACCATCAAGATGCTGATGCTGGTGGTGGTCCTCTTTGCCCTCTGCTGGTTCCCTCTCAACTGCTATGTTCTCCTCCTGTCTAGCAAGGTCATCCACACTAACAATGCTCTCTACTTTGCCTTCCACTGCTTTGCTATGAGTAGCACCTGCTACAACCCTTTTATCTACTGCTGGCTGAACGAGAACTTCAGGATTGAGCTGAAGGCATTACTGAGCATGTGCCAAAGGCCACGCAAGCCTCAGAAGGATAGAGCACCATCCCCGGTCCCTACCTTCAGGGTGGCCTGGTCAGAAAAGAACAATGGTCAGAGGGCTCTGCCAGCCACTAAGCTCTTGCCTTCCTCCCAGCTCTGGTCTGGGAAGACAGACCTGTCATCTGTGGAGCCCATTGTGGCAGTGAGCTAGAGAAGGTTGTAAAGAGACAGCAGGTGGGATCTGTCTGCAGCTGAGAGGGGAAAATAACCTGTCCTCTAACACAGGATCTGTACAATGCTGGAAACAAGTCCCTGCAGAAGCAATAGGACTCTTGATTTCCTGCAGAAATGCCCAACCTCCCAGCTCCATTTGATGCAAAAACTAAAGGTCAACTGTCAACAGTCCTCTGTTTATAAATTCCTACCTGGGAGATGCCGTGAGCTATAGCACCCTGGATCCTTGAGCAAGAGAACCAAGGGCAACCCCTACTCCAATGGGGGTGGAATCATTCAGCTGGCTGCAGCTGCTGGGCAGCTGTCTTCAGCTTTTCCTACTGCTGACTGAACATTCACACAGGAAATTTGAGTGACTCTGAGTGTGGCTGACCCAAAAGCACAGAGCTCTGCTGAAGACAGGCTCACTGGTCAGTGAGGCATTAGCAAGTGGAGTGGACAGAGGCTCCCAGCCTTGCCTTCTGAGGTCACTGGAGCTGTGAGGAGTCACAAGTCTTTAGTGGTCTGACCCTACACATAACATGAAAGAATCAATTTAGTTCCTTACAAAGAGAAATTATTATTACCATTTTGAAACATGCAGCAAAGCAAAAAAAGGAATTAAAATTGCCCCCTAATCTCATTGATTTGTGATAACTTCTTTCAACATGCTGTGGATATATTTACAACTTTTTCCACTGTGTGTGTGTGTGGGGGGGGTGTGGGGGGTTTGTATGCACACTTTTTTAAAATTCTGAACTACACTTTGCCATTTAAATTGTAATGATCAGCAAGAAACAGAGGGGTAGCTGAGGACTTTGAACCCATCTCCGAGGCATAGTGTCTACCACAGTAGTAAGGAAGAAGGGAGAGAAGAACCCAAGATGAGGATTGTTGCCCCGCAGACAGAGCCTCCCTGTCAGTGGTGGGCAGGGCCTGGCCACAGTCTCTGCCTTCAGACGGAGACCATCAAAGGCTCAGCCACAGGGTATAACTCCTTCTTTCCTGCCATCACTCAAAAATAAGAGGGGTTGGAACAGTGTTCTGTTTTCACAGGAGATGAGGAAGCAGGCTTTCCATCGTGCTGGAAATAATTGTACTTAGGTACCACATCCACACATACTGTCTAGATAGGCCATTTCTTCTTCACATTGTTTGAGTAATGAGGTTTTTTTCACACCAGTTCCTGAAAGAAGACTCACTGTTAACTTCTCCTTAGCAATTCAGGTGTCACTTCCAAAATGTATGGGATCCTTAAAGAAACCTTTTTTCTTAAGGACCCACTTGCCAGAGAAATCTCATTCCAGAGACTGAATGTTTTCATCACTTTCCATCTGGTCCTGAGTGACTCATGGTGTCATCCAGAGACAGATGTGACAGGCAGAGTAGAGCTTAATTCCAGCCTAGAATAGTTGCTGTTGCCATGCTGAGCTATTTCCATTTTAGCCCTGGAGAGATCTGGAAAGCAAAGCAGGTATCTGTAGCTGAGTGGAAAACTGAGGTTTGGGGTAGAAGGAGTTTGTGCAGTATTCACTTAGACTTCTTGGCTGTTAGTTGAAACTAAACTTGGTTACACTGGCTGCTTCTCTTTAATAAACAGTAGGGGTTCCTTAGTCTATTGTAGGGGTTCCTTACTCTATTGGAGTCACCACCTTAGGCTATTAGAAAGTTTTCAAGATAGAAAAAAATCAGATTACCTACTGAACTGTAAATTAGAGGAAATTACTTGCATAGGGCAGAGAGTACTTTCTCAGTCCAAAGGGGTTCCCAGATGGGGTTTTCAGGCCAAATGGCTCATGTGCATATCCTTTGTCTGTGTGATGTCAAGAAGCAGCTATTAGTTACATCTTAATGCTGCCATGGAAACTCTACAAACCAGAAATGATAACAAGCAGCAGGGATGCTGAAAGTGTGTCCTGTCCTCAGACTCATGGGGAAAGCTTCTATCTCCCTACTATGAGTTTGTCCATAAATATTGCCAACTCACTGTGGAAACCCTCAGGTCTAGGTCTCCAGCTGGTACCTATCTGCAGCCTTCCACATGTTCCCTGTGTAACTCAGAGCAAAAATGACTTGTAATTGTGAATGTGAAATTTGTAAAACTTAAGTTTTTCAATGTGCTGTAGAAAATGCATTGTCATTTGTTCTTGTCTCAGTAAAAGCGTTTTGGATGTGTGAACTGTGCCTGTTGAACTTGTGACTGTGTCACCATTGATACTTTCAATGAGGATACGTATGGATTATTTGAAGGGAGCATGGAGATTATCACCAAGAGCCTGAATTTCAGGTGAGGAAACTGAAGCATTAAGAGGGTAAATAACCAACTGAGAAACCTCTGATTCCTTATCCAGAGCTGAATTTTCTGCCAAGTCCTCTCTTTGGTGATGATGAATCTGTGCTGCATGTTTAAACCCCAAGCTCCATCTGTTCCTTGGTAATTCAGGGGGAAGCAAAGCTACCACTGGACCTAAAGAGCCCTTGTAGTATGTGGTGGTCACCACCTGCCCTATGTCTTCCATGATTTCTGCTGTACCATGCCTGGGTTCCAGCAAGTAAACTGGGTGGAAGTCTTCACTGCATAATTATGCTGATGCCATCTAGAGCTTATGTTAAAATCAATTTTAAACAATTTCTCAAGCAGTTGTAAATAGGAGTGATTTGCTGAGCCTGCAGGAAAATTTGAAAGAAAAATGAAAGGCAAATGAGACAAAAAGCACAAGATCCAGTGGCACAGTCTTTGTACAGTACTGTGCTAAGTGCTTCTGAGCTCATTATCTTTTTCACTCTCACAACAGGCCTCCAAGTGTGGGCATTATTGTTTCTGATTTTTAGATGAGGTAACTGAGGATCAGCAAACTTAGCTGACTTGGTAAAAGTCATACATCTAAATTGCAAAAATATCACCCCCTTAGAGATTAGATTCTGAGAAAGTGTGCAGAAAAGAATCCTACTATTAAAAAAATCCAGGCTTCTCCAAATTTTTTTTTGATTGTGAGTTTTTTTGGATAAAATCTGTTATCTTCCTATAATCCAGTGCTTGAATTACGTATTCTAGGAAATGTTTGACCGGGTGAATCTCAAAGGGCCTTGCAGCTCTGTGATCAATGAATCCATGGTTCCAGTCCAGGCAGAATCGTGTGTCTGCCTTGTAATCTCAGTTCTTGTTAGAACTGTCTTCAGACAAGCTCCTAAGTTGCTCCCATGTGCTGGTTCCTACTTGACTGGGCATGGTACGGTGCCAAGGCAAATATCTATCCTATAGTCAGCCTGGGCTTCAAAATCCTCAGATAACATACACACAAATCAGCTAAGCCCTCATTGCTGCTGAGGTTATTGTGACATGACACTAGAGCCTCTGGTGATGAGAGCCCTTCAGGGTATCTGGGACCAGGGAGGAATTTGGTGGGCTTGAAACATTCATGAGGAAACATACCTTTGTCACTGTGCAATCTAGAGAAGGTGGTGTAATAGCAGAATTCGGGTTGTATTCCATAAGACACTGAGTCTTTTGAGAACAAAACCAGAGTTTATTTAATTTTGAGGCTAGCCACCCTTTCTCCCATTTGCCAATCAGGGAAGTGGGCAAGTGGACCTGCCTTTGTCCCACCTTATATACATTTTTTGTTTCCATGGTAACAGATTGGAATGTTGTAGCCCTGGCCACATGTTTTCCTTGTGCCACATAACCAGGTCAGGCTCCGGGAATGAGCCCAACTACAATGATATATACTTTCTGTACTCTGTTCTATATGTCCCCCTTTAGATAACCATACATTTCCTTTATGGTTACAATGTTTATCTAGGGCCAGGGAAGGGATGAAACAACCCAGGCAGGGTCATAGGTGGTTATCTGGGCCCAGGTGTTCTTTATCTTTGGAGAAGCATTCCAGGGCTAAGTCAGGACTGCAAAGTTAACTTTTTACACCCCCTCCAGGATGTTTCTCAAGACACATTTTGAGGATTGTATGAAGACTAGAATTATTCTACTTAAAATGATATGCTGAGAGTCACCATCCCCTCCAGTGGACACCTGCTGCCAGCGTCCTGCAGCTGTGAGGGCTGATCATCAGCATCTTCCTTCAGAATCTCTGTGCACCCACTCCCTGCTAATTCTCTTTCATTTCAAGGGACAGTTAGGGAAGGGGAAAAATAAATAAATACATGCAATGCTAAGTGCATTTTGAAGAATGAAATAAAAAACATATTTAATTTAATGTCAGAAAACCCCAGGCTCAGACTTCTTCTTTCTGAGGTCTCATAAATTATGTTGGAGAGAATAAACTCTTTGCTGCTTCATGGGAACAAAGTGCTTGAGTTTAGCATCTTCTCCTCTTCTCATGTTTCTAGCACAGCAGGGATCCTGACTTCATTTTGCTAAAAAAGTTTAAGGTGCTCAGCTTAAACATGAGGGAAGGAAAGGAGTCATGAACATGGGATTCAGCATATTCGTTATCACAGGCAGGGGAGAAAGGGTACAGGTTTGTGTGAGACAAGGTGGGCACAACGGGGTTAGATATAATTGTCCAAGTCTGAGCTTCTGTTTTGGACAGTGAGATTATGGGTGCTGAGTTCATACTGCAAGTAACTAATCATACCAGATAACTAAAAGAGTCTCATGCATGGACCAACGTTGAGAATGCCGTAAACCAAGGATTACAATTAACCCAGTGTTATATCCCTGTAGTCTATGCACAAATGAAAACAATAAATCAGGGGGGCTGGGGATTTAGCTCAGTGGCACAGTGCCTGTCTGGCAAGCGCAAGGTCATGAGTTCAATCCCCGGTACTGGAAAAAAAAACTCAAAAAACAAAAAATTAAAAAAAAAAAAATCAATGAAAATGGAGACTTAATGATCCAAGCCTTCACTTTTTTTCCGACACCTTCTAATCAAGTCACATCTGCATCTCTATTCTTTTTTTTATTTTAAAAAATAAAAGAAGGAAAACATATTAACAGGCATCCATTTACAAAATAGCATAAGAATAATACAAACAAAACAGAGTTACAGAGAAAGTTGTAGAAAATTAACCATGATTGTTGTATTACTTACTGATAACTTCAGAATGCTTTCTCAGGAAAGCAAATAGATACACAAGATTGATCAAACAAGTAATCATTATCAGCTCCTTTCTGTAGAGCAATATAACACAGTAGTACAACCAGGTTAGCTATCCTGTATATACATATTTACATAATTTCCCCTTCTTTCCCTTCTTTTTTCCCA
>NW_004955414.1:236110-263675 GCF_000276665.1 Chinchilla lanigera
TCATTCCTTATTGTGTGTTTCAGTTTTTTCTTTCCTTTTTAAAATAAGGTTCACCAAGGGTTTATCTATTTTATTTATTCTTTCAAAGGACCAACTCTTTGATTCATTCTTTGTATTGTTTAGTCTCCACTGTGTTAATTTCTGCTCTGAACGTTATAACTTCCTGCCTTCTTTGTGCTCTTGGTTTGACTTGCTCTTCTTTTGCTAAGAACTTGAGGTGCAGCATAAGATTGTTTATTTGTGCTTGTTTTATTTTCCTAAGGTGAGAGTTCACTGCTATGAATTTCGCTCTGAGGACTGCTTTCATTTCATCCCCTAGGTTTCTTATAGGTTGCATCTCCATTTCCTTTTGATTTTAAATAGTGTTTAATCTCTACTTTGATTTCATCTGTGACCCATTGGTTGTTCAGGAGGATGTTATTTAATTTCCAACTGTTTATGGAATTTTTGTGTTTTCTTTTGTCATTAATTTCCAATTTCATTGCACTGTGATCTGATAGTATACATGGGATAATTTCAATTCCTTTGCATTTACTTTAACATATTCTATGTACCAGAGTATGGTCTGTTTTAGAGAACATCCCATGTGCAGCTGAGAAGAATGTGTATTCTGATGCTGTTGGGTGGAACATTCTGTAAAGGTCTACTAAGTTCACTTAGTCACATGTTTGGTTAAGTTCTGTTATTTCTTTCCCAATATTTTGTCTAGTTGATCTATCTCTTTGTGACAACGGTGTCTTAAAGTCCCCTGTTATGATTGTGTTGCTACTTATTTCATTTTTCATGTCATTTAGAATTTGTCTTATATAGGTGGGTGCTCCTATGTTTGGTGCATAGATGTTTACAGTTGTTATCTCTTCCTCTTAAAGCTTCCCATTCACAAGGATGTAGTGACCTTCTTTATCTCTTTGATTGTTCTTGGTTTGAAGTTCACGTTGTCTGCAAACAGAATAGCTACACCTGCCTTTTTCTGTGTTCCTGTCACATAGAGTATTGTTTTCCATCTTTTAATTCTCAGTCTGTGAATTTCCTTTCAAGTTAAATGTGTTTCTTGTATACAGCATGTAGTTGCATTTTGTTTCCTGATCCACTCTGCTAGTCTGCTTCCTTTGGTTAGGCATTCAGACCATTTACATTGATGGTTATAACTGATATGTACTGGGTTATCTTTGTCATGCTATTTTCCTGCTATTAGAGCCTTCTTTTTCCCTCTGCTTGGTGGTTCCTTTCTGTTGTTCTTGAAGTTGTGGTCTATGTTAGCTCTTTCTAGAATATCTTTTAGTACTCTTTGTAGAATTGGCTTGGCATTCATGAATTTCTTCAGTTGTTCTTTATCATGAAAATATTTTATTTCTTCATTAAATTTGAAAGGTAGTTTTTCAGGGGACCTCAATCTGGGTTGGAAGTTGTTTTCTTTCAGTCCCTGAAACACTTCACTCCAAGCTCTTCTTGCCTTGATGGTTTGTGTTGAGAAGTGAACTGTGATTCTGATAGGCTTTCCTTTAATAGGTGATCCAGTTCTTTTCTCTAACAGCTTTTAATATTCTGAGCTTTTGTTGAGTTTCTGGGATCTTGATCACTATATGTGTGGGTATAGATTTATTTTGGTTATGATTAACCAGAGGTCTATATGCTTCACTTCTCTGGATGTCTGATTCTTTTTCCATGCCTGGGAAATTTTCTGCTATTATTTCTGCAAATAATCTTTTTTTGTCATTTGTGTTGACCCCTGCTCTATCATTAATACCTATCAATCTGACATTATTTCTCTTTGCTTCATCTTACAAGTGTTGAATTGTTATTTCCTGGTTGCTTGTTGTTTTTAATCGATCCCTCCTCTCACGTTCATTAGTGACAATGGTCTCTTCAAGGTCTGAAAGTCTATCTTCAGCTTTGTCCCCATGGTTTTGCAAGCTTTCAATGGAATTTTTAATTTCCTGGATATCTGTTTGCATCTGTTTCATACCTTTTAGTTCTTTTCTATATTGTTCCCTGATGGCTTCATTGAGTTTTCTGTACTCTTCTATTTTCTTGTCTATGTCATCTTTGGATATGCTGAACATTTCTTTCATTATTGTTGTCATTTCTTTTCTCACCTGAGACATTATTTCTGATCTGCTGTCTTCTATGGCCTGATGGAGTTGTTTCTTTACTTCAGTTGCTATCATTTCATAAATTTCAGGTGTATGACCTCCAGGCTCTTCTGTGTTGATGTCTCCTGGACTTGTTTTGGGTGGTGTGGGGGTCAAGATTGCATTTTGCTGTGTCATTTTGTCATTGTTGAAGAAACAGAGACTCCCTGTTGTGCATTCTCACCATCCTGATTGTGTGTGAGCGGCAGAGCGAGAGTCTGCTGAACCCCAGTGCTCAGTGCAGCTCCTGCGCTGGTAAGTGTTGGCAAGGTGGGATCCCAGATGCTCCCGACCTTTCTTGCTTTCAGTTGGCTCCCAGGAGTGTGTCAGAAGGGCAGGGGAGGCTCACCGACATTCCTGAGACTGTCTAGGGTTCAGCCCAGCCTCCACAAGAGTAGCGAGGGATGCAGGTCAAGTTCACTGAGGCTTCAGATATTGCCCCGGACAGAGCCTGCTTCCCACACGGCCTTCCTCAAGATATCCGGGGTTCAGCCCAGCCCGGGCCAACACACTATGGGTGTGGCAGGTAGCCACCGAGGCCCCAGAGGGTGCCTGAGGCTTTGCCTGCCTTGAATGCTGGTCAGGGAGGCAGAGCCCAGACTCACAGGGCTTCCTGCAGATGTCCAGGGTTTTGCCCCAAGTATAATCTATTCTTAAGACATGCGAATAGAGTTCACTGCCAAGACATCCAGGACATGACAATTATTTGTCCTTTTCAAAACAGTCTTGTTTTTCTGGGGTAAAAACTTGCGTGTGTGTTTACTTCGTTTTCTATATTATTATCTTTAAATTTTTCCACGGTTTTCAGCATTTGACCTGGGCACATCCATCATGTGTTTTGCCAGCCCCTGTATTGCACCCCACAGAACTCTGCATGGCTCTGCTCTGGACTGGTTGCTCCACTTGTAAATGGCTATTCCCTTAGGACTTTTCTGCCACCATTTCCAGGGTTAGAGTTAGTTCAACTTTATAGGGCTCAGTCTTCCTCTTTTTTGTGTTACTCTTTTACTTTGGAAGACCGTATCTTTCAGAGGTTTCTCAAGGAAAAGTATATAGGAACACATTTCATTTCAGATCTTACCTGTCTTAAATGTAGTTAATTTAAACTCATAATTAGTAAAATGTCAGAATATAGCATAATGGCTTGAGAATAAATTTCTCTCAAAAAATTGAAGACATTTGTATCCATTTTATATTACTGCCATAACAAATTACCACAGCGAAAAACGGCCTAACAGTTTTGTAGGTGACCAGAAGTCTAATACAGAAAGGTTGTGTCCCTTTCCACCAGCTCTGGGCAGGACCTGTTTCCTGACCTTCACAATGTCTCAAGGCCATCCACATTCCTTGGTTGTTACCCTCCTTCCTCTAGCTTCTAAAACTAGCAGCACTGCATCTGAGCTTCATCCATAGTCACATTTTCCTCCATTTCTTCTGCCCCCTCTTCACTTCTTAGGGCTTTTGCGATTGCACTGGGCCCACTGAGATAATACAGAATTATATCTCTATGTTAACGTCAGCTGATTAGCAACCATAAATCCCTCTACAAATTTAATTCTCCTTTGGCTGGACATATTCACAGGTTCTAGTGATTGAGATGTGAATATCTTTGGAGAGGGTCATTATTGTTCCTATCAGAATTACTCAATTGACTTCTGCTGAGAAACTGGATTTTTTTGTTATTCTCAGTCTTATTCATGTGATCTGAGACCATCTATTTTAGGTTGAGGCCAAACTGGTGGGTTGAACGGGCTGTAAGAGGGCTCACAAGCTCTATACCTGTCAAGAATTAATGTTGACACAAGCCTCAATGATTCTTTCCAGTATACGATGTTGTTTTTATTTCAGTATCTTCACAGGGAGGAGGCACTTCACTTGACACTACTCCGTTGTAACTGTTCTTTAATTCAGCCACTTGTTAAGTATTATAACTCCACTCGTAAGAACTTGGGACTTAGTCACAGAATAGACTGATGGATACACAATGAGTGGGACCTCAGCCAAAATATTTATCAGTGGGCTCCCCCAAAAGGTTGGGTGGGAATGTAAAATGATGTCTGCTTAGTCACTGTATGCTGTGGAATACCTGTACTTCATCCTACAGTGATTATCAGATTTTCATTGCCCTCAAACCCATGAGAGAAGATAACTAATTCCAGAGTCCCATTTCCCTGAAAGTCTGTAGCCTGCTCTCTTAGTTACTTCTCTCTTGTTGCTGAGACAAAATACCTAACACACCCAAAGTTAAAGTAGGAAAGGCTTACTTATCTTGCAGGTTGTAGAGGATTCGGTCCATCATTGGCTGGCTCCAAGGCAGGATAATGTGGCATCACAGAGAAGAAGCAGTTCATGTTGAGCAGAAGGTAACAAAAGCAAGCAAGGGATGATCATAGCTCTTTTTATCCCTTGTATCTTATCCAGGCTACTTAGGACAGGCAGCACTCACACCCTGAATCCTAGTGCCCTTGATCCTAGCACTGCACGATGAATCAATTCCAGTGTCACACACTCTAGATCCAGACACCTCTGAAAAAGCCCCATCTATGAGTGCATGAGGCTTTGGGTGTGGGGAGGGAGATATTTAAACACAGTCCGTAACACCTGCCACCATTCATGGAAAAAATTCTTCATCATTTGGGGTCCTTTGCCACAGAAATCAGAAGCCAATCTAGCCAGTTTAAATCTAAAGGCATTTTTTTGCAGGATACCAGAGAGAGAGAGAGTACAACATTCTCAGGATTACTAGGGCACAGGTTTGATGTTTACAAGCAGAAACCATGTGGCCAAGAGCAGTGCACAGTAATTCTCTGTGACTATGCTAGAAGAAAGCCCAGTGGGCCATCATTCAACACTTAGAATCTCTGTTGCAGCTGCCACAAGTGAGCCAGACACCTTCCACTCATTGTTCACTTGAAGACATCTTTGACCTTGATGTGGCTTTTAGTTTCACATAGCTCAATTTACCTTCTAAATTTCCATGTGTGTCTTGCTAGATCACGTTGTATGCAGATCATTAACTGTAAAAAGGTCGGGTATTGTTTGCATTCAAGCCTTTGTAAGAAGGATATTGGAATGGTTATCAAATGAACCAGTCTGATTTATGAGCCAAAACAAAGATTCAGAGAAAATAACCTCTTTTAGTCATGGAAAGTGTAAAGGTTTATCATGCCCTCACTCTGCAGTGACAGTTAGCTGGGCAATAGTTTGGATAAGTGTCCATTAAGGCCCATATATTAAAGGCTTGATCCCCAGCCCATGGTGCTCTGAGAGATGGTGGAACTTGTAGGAGATGAGGTGAGTGGAAAAAGCTGTGTTATTGAAGGTGTGCCCTTGAAGGGGGCATTGAGTCCTGGCCTCTCCTCCTCCTCTCCCTCTTTTCTTCCCAGCCATCATGAAGTAAGCAGCTTTGCTCTACTACATGCTGTCCACCACACTGAGCCACAGGCACAAAAGCCATGCTAACAACTGCCAATGGACTGCAACTTCTGAAACTGTAAGCCAAAATACACCTTACCTCCTTATAAGTTTATAATCTCAGGTATTTTTTTTTACAGTAATAAAAAGCTGACTAAAATAGATTTTATAGAGAACAGCAGGGGACTGTTATTGTCCCTTGACACTATGAGGATATTATTCTATTGTCTCTGGCATCTATTGTTAGTGATGAAGCATCTGCTATTTGCCTTTCCTTTGTAAGGGGCTTTTTTTTTTATTTCCCAGTCTTATTAAGGAAAAATTGATAAATAAAAAATGGTATATATTAATACTGTCCAGCATAATGTTTGATATATATGTACATTGTGAAATGATTAAATAATTCTAAATAACCTCATATAATTATCATTTTATTTGTGGCAAAACATTTCAGATTTACTCTTTTAGCAATTTTTTAGTATACAGGGCATTATTGTTATCTGAAGTCACCATGCTGTATGTAAATTTCCAGAACTTATTCACCCTGCCTAACTGAAACTTTATATGAACCCTTTGACCAATACCTGCCAGTCTCTATCACCACCGTCCTCACACTCCCAGCCCTGGCAAGTGCATCCTTCTGTGCACTGCGGCAAGCTCAGCACTGTAGACCACATATGCGAATGAGGTCAAGTGGTATCTCTTTCTGTGCCTGGTTTATTTCACTTAATGTCCTCCAGGTTCATTTGTAGGTAGTTTTTAAGTTTTTCTCTTTATCTTTGACAACTTGAGCTTTTACTACTAGGTATTTGTGTGTATATTTTTGTCTTATTTGGTTTAGAACGCTGTATGATCCTTCCAAGTATTTATGTCTTTGTTCATTTCTGGAAAGTAAAGATCTCTTAATTCACTACTTCTCAGCAGAATCTAGTTAACTATTTGCTGTATTTTTAAAATTTAAATGACTATTTTCTCATATTCCCAGTGTCTAGTCTTTTCTCTCTTTCTTTGTAGAAAATTTCACTCTTTGCCCCTTTGAACAACCTAATCACTCTGTGACTAAGTTCCTCAGATTGAGCTCAAATTTTCCTATTTGTTGTACCTTGTAACTCTCTTTAATGAGGGTGGATTTCTGTATATGTTTTTTAATTTTGGCCTATGACTCAAATTTGGCAGAAATAATTTTCTGTAGGGGTTCTGTGGAAATACCATGTATGTGTAGAGTTATTTTGGTAAATGATTTAACATTTAAGATTGTTGAATTTTAGATGAATTATCTTGTGGTTTAACCAAACATTTTTAAAAATTTTTACTTTTATTAGTGCATTTTGCAGTACATAATAAGCTTTATTTTTTTTTTACTCTAATCATAATTTCCCTAATACCTAGATGAAAGCTTGGACAGGCTCTGATTTTCTGAAGATAAACTGTTAAAATAGTTCTAGACTTACAAAAACTATTATGATGTACTGTTACTGCAGTGCTATTTATCACAGTACTGGTAGGTCCCAAGGGTCCAGAGTCTGTGTCCCAAACAAAGAATTGGACAAGACATGTAGAAAAGACAGTGGAAACGTGCATTTATTGAAGGCAGAAAAGAAGTATGATCTGCCGAGTGAGAGTGGGTCTGTGACAGGATTCATGGAGGCCCCAAGGATAGGGAAAAGAGGTTTTATGTCTAGTCAAGAGTCAAGTTTGTGCTGTGGGCTGCCTGGGCATATCTGACAGCTCATGCTGTGTTAACTATGTGTCTTTTCACATAATCACGCTGTTTCAATTGCATCTCTGAGATGCTGTCCATTTTGATGAATAAATAATGAGTTTGTTCGTGGTCAAAGGTCACTTTTGGACACTTTGAGGCATTTCTATACCCGCACCTGACTTGAGAATTTCCCAATGAACTGATTTATGCGCTACTACTTTGACTGTGGCTACTGTTTGAGAGTTAGGGAGGTGGGCCCCTGGGGAGGACCAGGATCTTAGAGGTTGATGGGAGGTGGCCTGTGGTTGATAAGAAGTCATGTCCTGGCCTGTGCTAACTACTACTCTTCTAAAACGTCATTTTCCCTATTATAAACATTTCATGTTGGCATGAAACATTTATCACACTTAATGAAATGACACAGGACAGGATCTGAGAAGGTTCCTAATGCAGAGGTGGAGAACTTAAATCTGCCCAGTCCACAGAGTAAGTTTGTTAACTTCTGTCATGGAAAAGAAAAATTTCAAGATGCCTCAGTAAGAGGCATAAAGGGATTTATTAGGCTAAAATATAAAGTACATACTCAAAGAACTAGAGAGTGAGCCAGAGGTAGGAAATTAGGGCTGAGGGAAAAAAAAAAAAAAAAGATCAAGCAGGTGGGCATGACTTGTCAGTTGTGGAGACCCAGAGCACAGGTACAGAACACAGAATCTTGGATGACTGTGCAGTTCCTCAACCCAGGAGGAACTAATCAGAAAGTGCTATTTTCAGTTTTCACTTATATCTGGTATGCAACCAAGTGAGCCTTTACTAGGACAGCTTAAGTCTGATGTCAGATCAAGTGGGTTTCTGATAGGAGAGCCACCCCAAAGGCCTTGTTTGCATGGGGGAGAAGCCATTGAGAGATTCCTTATATAAAAGAGCCCTGCCATTATTCCTCATGGCCACTGTGAGTCTGCTCACTGCCTACTGTCACTTTACAGAGCATATTTCTTTTCTTCGTTTAATAAATGTAAATCTTCACTATGTTTTTCATGTGTCCTGAGCAGTTCTTTGTTCAGGACACCAAGAGCCTCAAAAGAAACTCTTCAGGGCCCCAAAGCCAGTAATATTTTCTTGGCAAACACAACCAAAAGGTAAGAAAAGGTAAGGCTCTTCAGAGAAACTCTCTTTCTCTCCTACCCTCCCTCCCTTCCTCTCTCCCTTTCTCAAAACTGAAGGGTATAAGCTCAGTCTACCTGATGCCGTGGTGCTCCTTTTTGGTGGCTGGGAACATGTCCTAAGTCATGCAGATTCATGTGGTCATGAGTTTATGGACTCAAACCAATAAGAGGCCCACCCACTGTTTTACTTTTTTCTTTCTCCCTCTCTCCCCTAAAAAAGCCCTAATACCCTTCATGTCCCTTCTCTTCTGCTCAGCCTTTCATCTGTCAGGAGACAAATCCTTTAACATTTTTTCCTGATATTAGTTATCAGGGAAAGGCAGTGGGCTGGAGAGTGGAGGGGATTAAGTGGGCTGGGTAACTCAGGAAGATTTCTCATGGCTCCAGGGACAGCTCCTAATGTGTCCAATCGTGTGGGAATTGGGAGGAGAAACACATGGCCTCTGTATTTTCCCAGCTGACAGGAGAAGGCCCAGGCTCACTGGAATGATGCCACTTCAGCCCTTCTCAGCTGTCTGCCATGACCCTCCTGTGTTCTAGGGCCACCTGTTGAACCCTGTCCATAGAGTTTTGTTTTCTTTTCTTTTCTTTTTTGAGCTTCTTGGGGTCATTTCTCTATGTTAGCTTGCTTCCTTCCTCTGTCTTATTTGGTTCTAGTATTATTATAATTTTGGCATTAAGCTTATCTCTCTTTCTTCTCTTTCCCATTTTTGGTTACTCTTTGTTGGCATGAGTCGGTTAAGAGCTGCCAGGGCTTTTGCCATTAACCCAGTCTGGGAACAGATTATTTTAGGCTCTGCCAGCACCCCCAAAACTTTTACAGACCAGGCAGACCAGTTTTATGTGTGTGTGACTAATGTTTAATATGTCTGTTTCACTCCCACATTTTTGTTCTTCCCAATACTTTATTTGGCTTTCTCAATCTTTTGGGGGGTGTGTATTATTACCTTGGCCTGCTGCTTGTGCTCAAATTTCATCCATGCTTTTCTGCTAGATGGCTTTTTATGTATAGCTAACTTTAGTGAGTTACTTGATCAGGGCCCTCTTTCTTTTCTTTGCTTTTCAATTTGTTCTTTTTTATGGAAAAAAAAAATAAAAATTTCATAACAGAATAATATGAGAATAACAATAGTCAATACAGTAAATATTATTATCTTTAAAGTAGTTAATCAGCATACAAGATATGGGCTTTAAAAAGTTCTCCAAATGATATTAGCACAAAATCATTTTGTTTTTTGTTTATTTTAGCTGAGTCTTGCTATGTATTCCAGGTTGGTCTTGAACTCACTATGTAGCCCAGGCTGGCCTTGAACTCATGGCAGTCCTCCAGTCTTAGCCTCCTGAGTGCTAGGATTATTGCACCAGCATTCCTGGCTGAGGGCTTTGTTTTTTAAGACCTTAGGGAGCCATTCCAATTTATCTTTCTGCCATGTTTCCCACTGTGTATTCCCAACTAACCTATTGGACACTGGAAATCTCACCCTTATAAATACACTCTCCACCTTGGGGTAACATATGTGCCTCTTCCTTCTTTGCTTCTAAGTCTAAGTAGATCCCCTCTCTGTTTCTTCTAACAGGAATTAAGGTAATTTAGAAACATGGGTGAGGGCTGAACAGAAAAAGGGAACAACTCAACAGGCTGTGAGATGGAGAAGTAGAGCTGGAGGATTTTAGTCATAGATTACAGAGCCTACCCTTGACTTTTCTTTTTCTTAAATGCTGTAAAATAGATTTCTAACTCTACTGTCTTAAAAAATAATTACCACAGTTTTGTTTTGTTTTGTTTTGTTTTTAACCAGCATAACTGAGAGGGATACAGTTTCTCAGGTAGTTAAAGGGAGTCATTAGAACCTCCAACCTGGTCTTTAAGGAGGCATCATGGGCCATGGGCTATGGAGACTCTAAGGAAAGAAAGGCCCTGGTGCCACTCACTTTTCCAGAGACACCTGGCAGTACAAGCCTTTGTCCTTATGTGGGAACACGTTCCGAAGGACCACAGAACTATTCTCTCCTTCTTCATCAGAGGCCCCACAAAGTGCCATGGGAAACACCCTCCATATCCCACTCAGCTCACCATTAGGCTGCATCCTAAAAACTGGGACCAATCTGACCCCAAAAATCTGGGGGGAAAAAACAACAAAAGTTATCTTCTCTTGCAATACTGTTTGGGTCCAGCATAAAGTAGGAAATGGTAAGAGAAGGGTACAGAAAGGCAGTATAATGTATGCAGTTAGATCTTTTCTGCAAAAAGTAAGGAAAGTGGTTTGAAATCTCTCATGTTCAGGTTTTGTAGCTCTGTATCAGGAGACATTGCTTAGCACAGCCCCAGGAGAGACAGTACTGAGGCTTCGAAAGGGGCGATTGATACTGAGGATCTGATCTGATCCTCAGACCTCTGCCTGTCTCTCAGAGGGATATGTGTCTAATGAAAACAAGTACTTTGGTATGTCTGTTCGACCCTCTCCTTATAATTCCCAGGTCAGTAAGTCAGACCCATCGTATTCAACTGACTCACTCTCTATCAGAGGCTAGCTCCCCAGAGAGACACACTGTTCCCCAGGACAGCTCCTTTTGCTCCTCACTTTAATCTGCACAGGATATACTTGGAGTGGAGTTTTTTATTCTTATGACTCACAGTTCATCCTGCTTCTGATAGAGGTCCTAGGAGTAGAGGGGCCTACTTAGGTTCCTTTTTCAGTGACAGAAATCCATAATGAAAAGAATGTTTAGGCTAAGTTTTAGAAGATCTCAGTAGTTCGGCAGATGGGTTTTCAACTTTGAGTCTGTCTTTTAATCTCTCATGCTGAGATGTCCAATTTGCTTTGGCCACTTGCAATGGCAAGCAGAAACACTGAAATGTCACTGAGGATTTGCAGGCAAATTTATTTTATGTCAATGGGCACTGATTGGGATAGTTCTCAAAATATCAGGCCCTAAAGGCTCAGAGGAGGTTTTTATGGGACTGCAAAGGGGAAACACAGAGGCAGAGTACTTGACTGTCTTTGATTGTTTCTTACAATCTGCAATATAGTAACCAGCTATGCCTCACAGTGACCAGCTGTTTCTAAGAAACAAAAGTAACAGGAACTGTAGCCAGAACTATTCCATGGGCAACTAATAAACTGAATAATCCTGTCTGGGGGGTGTGGTAGATTGGCAATTGTGGTCAACTTGTAACACCCAGCTGAACTCAGTAAGCTTGGTGCTGGGTGTGGGAGGCTCACCTGAGCATTGTTGCCAGTAGCATAAAAGGGAGAAGAAGTGAGGCTGTTGGAAGCAGAGAGAAACTATAAGGAGCTGTTGGTTCTCTTGGAGGAGCTTGTGATGCTGGCCTTCTTGATGAACTCAGCTATTTTCACCCTCCAAGGAGCTCATGGGACCTTGTTGTCACTGAGAATGCCTTCGGTTCACTTTGGGGGAGCTCTGGTCCTCACTCTGAGCATCGATTCCTGGTTCTGGCGGGGAATATGGTGCACTGCTCAGTGTCCTGGAGAAACTTGTTGCATTGGCTTTCTTGATGGGAACTCAGCTCTCCCGATCATCAGAGGAGCTCAGGACCTCACTGTTGCTGAGGATGGCTGTGCAACTTTTTGGGGGAGCTCTGGTTCTTGCTTTGAGCATTGCTTCCTGGCTCCAGTGCATATCCCTCAGCCTGTTAGCACTGATCCATCATCCTGATGGCACAGACTTTCTAGCTTCCATCACTGACCTTTGGGCCTTCCCAGTGAAGATCCATGAAACAGGCCTGTATGAAATTGTTACGGCAAAAATTCGGGCTGTATTCCGCAAGAGACCAAAGAGAACAGACAAAGTTTTAATTTAGACGGGTCACCTCTCATCCCGACTTGCAAGTCTGGAAAGTGGGCGTGGACCTGTCTTTGTTCCCAGGTTATATACATTTTTGGTTTCCATGGTAACAGAAAGGAATGTTGTAGCCCTGCCCACATGGTGTTTTCCTTGTGCCATGTAACCGGGTCAGGCTCCGGTCATGAGCCCAACCACAATGATATATACTTTCTGTACTCTGCTCTATATGTCCCCCTTTAGATAACCATACATTTCCTTTATGGTTACAATGTTTACCTAGGGCCAGGAGATGGAACTGCCCAGGCAGGGTCACGGGGGGTCATCTAGGCCTAGGCGGCCCCTTATCTTGGGGAGACATTCCTGGGCAGTGTTGACCTGGGGAATTAGCTCTTACACTGTCCCAGGAGGCTTCCCAAGGCACCATGTGGACTTTTACCAAAACTATTTTATCTAAAATAATATGCTAGGATTCATTGACCCCTACAAAATGTTGTCCTGGGCTCTAGGCCTCCAGCTGGACTTATGGGAATCATTGTTATGGGCTTTAGGTCTTCAGCTGAACTCATGCAGGACATTATCATGGGATCTAGGCCCTCATCTGGATTCTTTGGTCTTTAGTGTGTGGACAGATTTCCTGCACACTCTTGTATATGATTCTTTGGGTGACTATTATAAATCATCTTATAAAATATGTGTCCTGTATTATATTGTTTCCCCTTACAAAATCCCCAAACCATGACAGGGTGCATCTTCTATCATATTTACCCTCTCTTTTAGTCCCTGGTTAATCTTTGTCAGGGATATTACATATGATCATCTGAGATAAGGCCCAACTAGAAGCAGTAACATGAGGGTTGTCAGTGATCCTAGGATGGGCCCTAGCCAAGCTCCCCAAGATTGTCTTATTACAGAGTTTTAGCCTATTAGTTACTTTTAGGAAAAGACATAATTTAGGCCTGTCTGTTATGTAACATTACTCTGGCAAGGTAGTGAGGGAGTTAATCTGATCTAAGAGAGTGTCTAATGTGCCTTTGACTCTCATCAAATTGGTCAAATGTTGGATTGATTGTTCACTTTCTTGGGACAACCATTCATACAGTTTAAGGCAAAAATCACAGCAAGGGGGTGGGGAAGAAAGGACTGGGGTAAGCAGCACAAAAATCAAGGGGAATAGGTATGGAGCAATCCCATGAATGGTGTCCTCATGTTTCAGCCATGTGTGGACTGGTCAGCATCTGGAGTGATGAGAGTAGGGCTTTGAGTGCATTATCTCTTCAGAGGAGCTGTCTGGTCCAGGTAAAATTCCATAGCTCTGGGATGATGGATCTAAATCTGGATTTCTGAAACTTGCAGAGGTAGTTAATATACACCTGGGTTATATGTATGTGCAGGAATAACTACAGGTATAACTAATCTTTTAGTTAAATGTTTGTGGAGTGGGTTACAAGCTGTTTCTCTAGGCTTATGGTTTATTTCTGTGTAATCTAGCATATATCTTTAAATGGGGAGTGTTCACTATATTGCATGAGGTCAGGGCCAGTGCCACAGATGCTGAAACTTGAGCTGGTTGCAAGAGTGCAGGTGCCAGCACTGCAGCTTGAGTTTGCACAATAAATGGTGGGGGAAGATCTGGCTCTGATTTTCTGGGAGTACTTGGTAGAGTTTTTCTGGCTGGGGTTGATGTGTCAGTCAATTCAACCCCCACAGGGGGTTTAGGAGCACAGGTTTGGCATCATTGGTGGCAGGTTTCCAAACAGTAACAGGAAACAATTGTAGGAGAGCTTTCACCAAAAGTTTTATCCAAGGTGATCACAGCATATCTAGCCTGTCCTAAAAGAGCTACTTTCATCCACAAACAGGGTGTACTGTCGGGGAGTCCACTTTTAGGTCATGGTCTGGTGGGCGCAGCTTGTTGGGATGATAAGTGGCAGGACTGAGTGATTCACAGTTATTTAGAAGGTCCAGTACAGCATGTAGCTCCTGGACAGTTAGGTCTTGTCAGCTTTCTTGATCAAAAAGACAGTGGTATTAGAGCACAGAGGTAAAGAGGGGAGGCAGCCCTTAGTGCCCAGATCCAAGTATTTGCATAGGTAGGTTATTGAGTGCTTCCATGGGCTGACAGTCTGAGTAAACATCATTGTTTTTGTGAATTTAAGGATCCAGATTTTATAGAAGCCAGTAGCTCCAAGAAATTTGTGAAGTTTTTTTCTTATAAAAAGAGGAAACAAGTTTTTTTAAAAGAGGAAACAAGTTTTTCAACTTCTGGGAGGTTGAGTCCAGGTCAGTTGGACTCAACTCAAAAAGAGGATGGCTGATAGAAGAAGGCATTTTTTAGGTCCAAGCAGGTTTATCTGCAGGCCATGGGTGACAGAAGACTAAGGCAATATATATGGAGGGCAATCTCAGCAACATTGACAGCTCAGAGATCTTAAACTGCCATTACAGGCAGAAGAGGTGTGTTTCAGCAGTTTGACAGTCTATTATTTTTTCTCAAGGGACAATGACAGCAAGCAGGAGGGAGCAAAGAAACAGGCTGTCTCAGGGAAAAGGTGCCAGTGGCTTAGCCAAAAGTGTTGTTAGAACCTCCCCCAAAATAGTAGGAGAGTTTTTAACCCCTTGCCAGTGAGTTGCATCTTATCTTAAGGTTTTCCCAGTTGAAGGGGATTATGGGAGCAACTCACAAGCAGAGGAAGGCATCTTTTAAATTTAGACATGTAAACCAGGTGGCATCTGAAGGTAATAGTCCAGGAAGAACGTATGGGTCAGGAACCACAGAGCGCGAGGTGATTCACAGTCCATCACAATCTTGACCTGCTGTGTGCCGGTTAGAAAATTCAGGGATCACAGTTTCTGTTTATGCTTCCCATGACATCTGACAGCGGTGGAGTTTGGAGTGAGGCAGTATGGTCGATGACCAGGCTTGGAGGTGAGTCTTTGGCTCATACCTCTGGGAGGAGAGTTTTCAGAATTTCAAGATTGCAGTTATCTATCTCAGGTTGATGCAGGTGTCATCTTCCTCTCAGAGAACAGTAAGAGTTGAAAGTACAGGGTTATATAAGAGGGAGACTGACTAGCTTAGTGCAAAAGACAGTTGCTTCTAACTTGAAAGGAACTCTTTTACAGAAGTGCTATGGGGACTGACTTATACAGGAATTCATGTTTCATGAGATGTCCTCGAAGGGTACAAGTTTGTGCCTGGCTGAAGGAGTGAGAGGCAAGAGTCCCAGTTGCCCCAAAGATACGAAGGAGATTGTATCTTTTTGACAGAGGAGACTTTTCAAGCCAAAGAGTTCTGTTCCATTGTTTATCAGGAAAGTCAAAGGTTTGCCCCCAACTTTTGCAATGACAATTGGCTCTTGAGGGCTCAATTTGATAGAGTTCTTTCTGTCCTATCCATGCAGGCCTGACAGGGTGAGGAGAGGTTCAGGTTGATGTGGGCCTGGATAGTCAGGTTTCCTTTGTGTCTTACAGACAGAAGGGACATTTACTTTTTGTGTCCATAGCCCCTATAACTCATAGCCAGAAGGTTTTGGTCATCTATCAGACTGGATTTTCTTATGGACATCAAATGTTTTTCTTTTATCAGTTTCTAGGTAATAGTGGTTGATGGGCTTTTTGTCCCCCTCCCCTTGATGTCTTTGAGAAACACTTGACTGATTTTATGCTTCTAGGCTGGGTAAACTTTGGGAAAGGCCATAGCAACTCATTTATCAAATGAGTATATTAAGATGATCGTGGAATGTTGTCCTTGCATCTGTCTACATGATGTATTACATTAATTGATGTATTTAATGCATTTGCATGTATTGAATCATCCTTTTATACCTGGAATGAAGACTACTTGGTTACGATATATGATCTTTTTGATGATTTGTTGCATTCTGTCAGTGTCTTGTTGAGGCTATTTGGCCTATAGCTTTCTTTTTCATTCATGTTCTTGTCTAGTTTTCGAATTAAGGTAATCCTAGCTTCCAGGAATGTATTTGATAGTATTCTTTCTTTCAGTTTCATTAAAGAATTTGAGGGCTCTTGGCATTAGATCATCCCTGAAGTTGTAGAATTCAGTGGAGAATGCATTGGGTCCTGGGCTTTTCTTAGTTGATGGGTGTGATGGTTTATATCTAGTTGTCCTCCCAAAACTTCATGTACTCTTGTGTGGCTTTTAGAACATGACTGGATCATGGAGTGTGACAGTCATCATGGATCAGTCCACTGATGAGTTTATAGCTAAATATGATGTTGAGAGATAAAGCCTGGTCAGAGGATGTGAGTCACTGGGGACGTGGCCTGGAAAAGTATATCTCCCTCACTCCTTCCTTAAGAACACTGCTTCCAGCTTTCATGCTTTTGGCTGGTTCTCCTCTGCCATACCTGTCTGTCATGCTGCTCTGCCTTGGAGTCAGCTGACTGCAGACTGAAACCTATACAAACTGTGAGCTAAAATATATTCCTCCTTCCTTTAAGTTGCAGGTGTCAGATATTAGGCCCCAGCAACGAGAAAGTAACTAAGGTTTTCTTTTTTACGGCCTCAATTTCTTTCTCTGTTTTTGGATTATTTAGGGTTTTTGTGTCTTCTTTATTCAGTTTTGGCAATTCATAATGTATCTAGGAGTTTGATCCTTTGTTTTGGATTCTCCAATGTATTAGTGTATGGGTTTTTTTGTTTGGGGGTTTTTTGGGCATTTTGAGACGCCACCACAGTTCAAGGTTGCCTTAAACTATGATGCCCAGGTTTGCCTTAAACTCATGATGATCTTCCTGCCTTAGCCTCCTTAGTGCTGAGATTGTAGAGCTGTGCCATCACACCTGGCGCCCCCTTCATTATGTTTTAAATGAAGAAGAGAGACACACACTTTCCATCTGAATGAGATAAAAAGGTATTACCTCTCCAAAAAATTTTTCCCATAAGTTTCTCTGTCTTTGTAAACCTGAGCCTTTTCTATATCCTTGACTTAGCTGAGAGATTCAAGGAAAGAAGACATAGTTTGAGATTTGTCTTATACTCACATGGGTGTCATTCTACCAGCCACAGAATTTGTTCCTCTATGACACTGAAACTGAAACTAGGAGACAGACTAACATCCTTTTATGTAAGTAACTGCCCAGATCTTGGATCAGAGACCTTCTATTCTTGGCTGAGTATAGGCAGTTAGCCCAGATATGACCACTTCATGGGAACTGCTGTCTGTCCCTTCCCCTCAGAAATTCTGTACACGTGTTAAAATTTTATATGTGTTACCCAGTTTTATCAGCCAAAGCCTTGATTTTCTTTTTGGAAAAAGCTGGGATGTTTTCTTTCTCATATTATATAGAGTTTTACTGAATCATTTTTTTCTTATTTCAGTTAGTATATGAATAACATTTCTTCCCTTTGTCAGATTTAGGAGCGTATGCCAGATTATTGTTCCTGGTACTTTTCAGTCATTACTGTAGATCCAAGACATAGAAAATATCTTTTAAAATATTGAGATCTTGTTCTGAAAACATGTTAAATTCAGTAATTTGTTTTAGTATATTTTAATAGATTCCTTAGGATTATCTATGTACATATCTATATCTTCTGCTAATAACAATGGTTTTACATCTTTTTTTTTATCTTGTCGCACTAATTAGGCTTTCTTGTACAGTAGTGGTTAGAAGTGGTGGCACAGATATGCTTGCCTTGTTTCTGATATTAAGTAGAAAGCATTTGGGGGGCTGGGGATTTAACTCAGCAGCAAAAAGCGCCTGCCTGGCAAGCGCAAGGTCGTGAGTTCAGTTCCCGGTACCGGAAAAAACAAAAAAAAAAAAACAAAAAGAAAACAAAAAAAAAGAAAGCATTTGGTCTTTCACCACTAAATAGAATGTTTGCCATAAGTTTTCCATAGATACCTCTTACCGTAATGGGGAGATTTCTTTCTATTCTTAGTATGCATAAAGAATTTATCATGCATGGGTATTGAACTGTATTAAGTGTTTATTCATATATTGAAATGAGAATATAGATTTTTCTCCCTTATTCTAAGAACATGGCAAATTACACTAACTGATTCTTTTTGAGACAAGGTCTCACTATATAGTTCATGCTGGCCTTGAACTCACTACATAGTACAGGCTTACCTCAAACTCACAGTGATCCTCCTGCCTCAGCCTCCAAATGTTGGGATTATAGGCATGTATTACCACACTAAGCAAAGGGCTAATTGCTTTGTAAGTGTCATAAAATCCCTGAATTCTTGAGATAAATCCTGTTTGGTAATTACATGTGTGTGTATGTGTGCATGTATCCATAATTCTTTCCTGCAACCATGATAAATTTAATAATTTGTTTTATTTGAATATATATAATTATTAGTTGACAACATCATTAGTCATTCATGAAATGCAAATCAAAGCAACACTGAGGTTTCATTTTACCCCAGTAAGAATGGCTATCATCAAGAAATCAACCAATAACAAATGCTGGATGGCTGTGGAGAAAAAGGAACTCTTCTCCACTGCTGGTGGGAGTGTAGACTGGTGAAACCACTGTGGAAATCAGTTTGAAGATTTCTCAGTAAACTAGGTCTAGAGGTCCCATTCAATCCAGCTATTCCCCTTCTGGTATTATCCTAGAAGAACTGAAAACATCATATCACAGCAATATATGTGCACACATGTTTATAGCAGCACAATTTGTAATAGCTAAATTATGGAGTCAACCCAAATGCCCATCAACTGAGGAATAGATAAAAAAGTTGTGGTATTTTTACATAATGGAATATTACTCAGCTATAAAGAAAGATAATCTCAAGGCTTTTATAGGAAAATGGACACAAAACCATACTCATAAGTGAAATAAATCAGACCTACATGTGTAAATACCATATTGTCTCACTAGTGTAAGAACCTGAAAGAGTGAATAAAATATAGGAGGTGCAATAGATATTCTGAAAGAAAAGGAAACTACTCAAAAGGAAAGAACAACTTGGATGAGGGAAAAGAAAAAAGAAAGAAGGGAAAATATGTATATATGTATACATATGTATATATGCATACATGTATACACAGGATAGGTAACATAGTTGTACTGCTAACTTTTATTGCTCTTTTGAAATAGTTAACATTTAAGTGTTTGATCAATCTTACATGTCTACATTTATCTGAGTATCCAATTTGAAGATATCAATATGTAATACAACAACCATTGTTAATTTCCTATCACCTTGTCTGAAATTCTGTATTGCTTGTACTGTTTTTGTGTTATTTTCTAAGTCTGTGTTTGTTAATATGTTTTCATTCTCTTATCTTTAACATAAAAAATTTTAAAAAATAATTATTAGTTGACAGTTCTTTTTCTTTTAGGACTTATAAAAGTTATTCAACCATATTCTGAACTGCATGATTTCTAAGAGAACCCTGCATTCATATGCATTGTTATTTTTCTCTAGGTATTTTCAGTATTTTTTAAGCACCTAGGGTTTTTTTTTTAGGAGGGGTTGGGGTTTTTGGTTTCTTTGTTTTTTGCAGTTTAGTTATATTATTCCTGGTTTAGTTTCTTTAAATATGTTCTGTCTAGGCTTCACTGAACTTCTTGAACATTGTAGATTCAGATCACAAGATATTCTTACCTATTTGACCAAAATTTCCATCTCAGTTCAATTTTCAAATCCTTTCTCCATTGCTAGTCTGAGGCTAGTCTGAGAGTGAAGTGTTAGTTTAAATGTTTATTTTAGTTCTAAGTGAGTGTCATGCTTTTATAGACCTGCCCTAGGCAGGTGAAGCTTGAGGATGAACCCCAAACTCAAGTTGATTTGTATACACAATTAGGAGATCCCCTTCTCCAGCTCATCTAACCAGCACCCCTCACCCCAACACACAGAGGCCTCTTGTTAGATTCCACTGATCAGACTTATAGGGTTCTGCAGAAGTTTTGGCCACCCATGTTGTTGCTCCACTGTTGTCTTTGTTACTTATCTCTTGTTGAGACAAAATACCTGACACCCAGAATTAAGAAAGGAAGATTTACTCAGCTCACAGATTGTGGAGGTTTCAATCCATACTTGGCTGGCTCCAAGGAAAGGTGGCACATGGCAGAGGGCAACAGTTCATGGCTGCAGAAAACAGAAAAAGCAGCAAGAGCAAAAAGAGGGGAAGGGGATCAAGTAACCTCTTTCCTTCCCTTACACTGTATGAAAACTACCCACCCCAGGGCAGGTGTAGCATTTACATCCATAATCCCAGCACTGGACCACCACTGAATCATAAACTCTAGAAGCCTGCCCCATGACTGCATGAGGTTTTGAGAAGGACAGCCAGACACAAACCGTAACAACTGTGAAGCTCTACAAATGGAACAAAACTTAGAGAAAAAAAGAAAAAAGAAAAGTTGGAAACTTACCTTTTAAAATATCACCTGTGTAAGTTTTGTCAGTTGTTTATTAGTCACTGTTATCTGCAAGAGGAATTGCCTGACCTTTTTATGCCACCATTGCAGAAGTTCTTTTTCCATTTGATTTTTTGAAAATAGTTTCTCTGTCACTGTAGAGTATTCTCCACATGTTAATATTCATGAATATATTGCCTCCTAAAATATTTGAATATTTATAATCACGGCTGATTTAAATTTGCTTGTGTCCTTATTACAACATCTAGATCATCTTGGGGTTTGTTTCTCTTGCCTGGTTTTGCTCTAGAGTATGGGTCTTATTTGTCTGTTCCTTTGCATGTCTGGTGATATTAGATGGACTGAAAACCAGGCATTATGATGATATGTTGGAAACACTAATTTCATGTTTCTCTGAAAAGTTCTGATTTTCTGGTTTGGAACTTGCATGAAATTAAACTTGAGCTCTTCTATAACAAGCATCAGCTGAAATTTCTACTGTGCTTCTTGAGTTGTCCCCTGCGGCTTACAGTGGAATCTCTGTGCCTCCCCAGTACATGCATAGTTTAGTGGTTTGATGAGCTTAGTGCATACGTAGAGTTTGTGGCTCACCCCTCTGCGCCTTTCTCCATTCTACAATTTCTCCCTTAATTTTCCAAACACTAAACAAATTCAGAACTTTTTGTCTGAGCCTAATGCAGATTGGAGAATGTCCATAGATAAGGAACCTCAAGCTCCTCAAATTATGCTGCTTGTAATTGTTTTATTTATTTGTTTCTTTTGTTTTGTTTTGTTTTGGTTTTTCTCTGGTACCGGGAACCGAACTCACGACCTTGCGCTTGCCAGGCAGGCGCTTTGCCGCTGAGCTAAATCCCCAGCCCCCGTAATTGTTTTATTTAAAGGGTGGATTACCAGATACTTTTTCCTCCCTTTGTATAGGTTTCTAATGACATTTGTATAGGTTTTGTATCAATGCCTTTGTATAGGTTTTTAATGACATTTTTTCCAGATTTTTAGTTCTTACTCTAGAAGGATTAATCTGACCCAGATCTTCTGTCATTAGTACCCAAATGAGCTTTTAAGGTTGTTTCTCAGCTTAAGCCAAAGGTAGTGAACATTTCAGAGACAAATGCCCAAACTGCAACCCCAAATCTACTAGTTTATTGCAAAGTGCCAAGACTGTAATTAAACCTGAATACTGAGGTTTTAGTTTAGAAAAAACAACTCATACATTAACCTCTTTTGTCTTAAAAGAAAAACACATGCTGTAGGTTCACCACCACTGATTTTGGCTTTCCAACCCAGCAAGTATTATAGAATTTGGTCCCACATCAAAGCATAAAGCTGACTTAGATTCTGAATTTTTTGAAGATAATTCTTCTTTCCATTCATGGCCTGCGGTGAGTGCGAAGCTTCCATATCACTTTCCCATGTTAATGAGCATTTACTCCCATTTCCACCATTCATTCTCCAAGAACAGCTACTTATAGGCCTCCAGTATTAGGCAGGGTGCTCTACCAATGCATGTAGCCTCCATAATCACAGAAGTGATACAATGTCAGCAGCTAACATGTATATTTGACCCTGATATCTGCATAGGTAGTTGTTATGTTAGCTCCTACAATTTAGCTATTAGATTACTTCTTGGTTATAACATCTAAATTTCCTATTTGTTGGTTTCAGACAATATTTCTTTACGTTTGCACTAGGTATATTTCAGTGTAGTCATGTATGTTGAAATAAACTTAAATGATGTACCTTGCACAAGGATTCCTCAATGTGTTTTTAAAATTTAGCTTCTCTTATGCATTAACTTCAGAGATAATGTGAATTTAGTCAACTTTAAATTAAAAGCTTATTTGACAATTACTCTGAGTTGAAATTCAAAACAAAAAGATGTGTACATTTCAGACTTGCTGAGCATTCCAAGGGAAATTGTAACTTTGTAGGTAAATGAAAACATTCAGGAAACAATGATGAGAATTCTGCTACATAGATACTAGAATGGTGAAAATCTGGAATATGAACAATGCCAAATACTAGGGAGGATGTGGGACATCAGAAACACACTCATTACTGGTGAGAACACAAAATGGCACAATTGCTTTGGAAGACTATCATATGATCCAGCCGTTATGCTCCTTGGTATTTACCTAAAGGAGTTGAAAATTTATGTCTACAGAAGAATCTGCACATGGATGTTTATAAACTTTATTCATAATTGGCAAAAGTTAGAAGCAATCAAGACATTTCTCTTAGTCACTTTTTCCATCTCTTGGACAAAATACTCATCACAAGGTAGAGAGGAAAGTTTATTTTAGCTTATAGTCTGTAGAAGTTTCAATCCACATTGATTGGCTCCAAGGCAGGGCAGCACAGCACAGGGGCACAGAAGAGGGACGCTGCTCATGGCATGGTGGTAGAGAAGCAGAGAATGGAAGGAGGTGCTGAGGAGGAAGACAAACTCTTCCAGGCCACACCGCCAGTGGCCCACCTCTTCTGCCCAGGACCTGCCTCCTAATGGCAAGTTAGCTATAATCCCCTGTAATCCAATCACTTTGAAAGCCCCACTTTTGAGCATAACAATGTCTTTCTGTAGGTAAATGGAAGGATAAATTGTGGTACACCCAGAAGATGGAAGAGTATTCAGTGCCCCAAAGAAATGAGATATGATGCCATGAAAAGACATGGAAGAATCTTAAATGCCTATTACTAAATGAAAGAAACCAATCAAAAAGGCTGCATACTGTTCCAAGTCTATGATAGCCTAAGAAATGTGAAACTCTGAAGACAGTAGAAAGGTCTGTGCTTTCTAGGCATTATTAAGGAGAAAAGGACAAATAGGGACACAGAACACAGAAAAATTATTCTATATGATTATAATAGTAAACACATGTTACTATAAATTTGTACCCATGAAATGTACAGAGTGAACCTTAATTTAAACTAGGGGCTTAAGGTAGCCAGGTGTGGTGGTGCACACCTGTCATCTCAGCACTGAGGAGGCTGAGGCAGGAGGACTGTGGTGAATTTAAGGCCAACTTGGGCTACATAGGGAGTTCAAAGCCAGCCTGAACTATACAGCGAGACTCTGTCTCAACTGAACAAACAAACAAGCAAACAAAGAATGGACTTAGGTTAATAATGATGTGTTAGTGTAGGTTCATCAATTCTGAGAGAAGTACTGCTTTTGTTGAGGATGTTGACAATGGTGGAGATTATGCCTCCCAGAATGTACATGGGAGATCATTACTCCTTCCATTCAATTTTTATATAGTCTAAAACTGCTCTAAAATAAATATTAAAAACAACATTAAAAAGCCATAAGTAATTACTTGCTTACAATCACCAACTTGCTCATTTCTCCAGACTCTTTTCCAAAATTCTACTTCCTACTTTTGTTAGTTAAATCATCATTTTAAGTCTATTTAGTGGCATTATAGTAGTCCACTAAAACTGACATAACAAAAGCCACAGACCATCTTGCTTAAACAATGGAAGTTTATTTTCTCATAGTTCTGGGGACTCCAATGTAAATGTATCCTCAGTATTGGTATCTGATAAAGCCTCTCCTGTCAGTTTATACAGATTTGCCTTCAGTTTATATCCTTACGTGGCCTTTATTCTGTGCGCATACAGAGAGGGACTTCTAGTGTCTCTGTCTCATCCTATGAGGACACTAGACCTATCGACTTAGGGCCTCATTCTTTCTTTTTTTTTAAGAGCAGAATATATTTATTGAGGGAAAGAAAGCTTCTGCCCAAGAGAGGGACAGAAGGGGGGCCACGTCGGTTGCCCCAGGGCCTCACTCTGAATACTGCATTTGACTATAATTGCCTGCCTGCAGGCACTGTCATCAAATATAGTCACAGTGAAGGTTCGGGCTTCAATATATCAATTCAGTCTATAACAGGAATTATTACAAATAATTTGCTTAAACTTCTTTTTATGTTTATCACCTTTATGCCATTTTGTTTTCATTGCCCATCTTGAGAAAATGACCAAAGTGTCTTCTACACTTACTTCTATAAGAGGAAGTCACTGTGGTTGACCAGAGATTAGACATTTAAGTTACTTTAAAGAGGGGAATGTTACAGAGGACTCGCGTTATGATATGAACAGGGACAGTCCAAGGATTTGTACTTGCAG
Source organism: Chinchilla lanigera (assembly GCF_000276665.1). Taxonomy (NCBI): domain Eukaryota; kingdom Metazoa; phylum Chordata; class Mammalia; order Rodentia; family Chinchillidae; genus Chinchilla; species Chinchilla lanigera. The sequence goes on from NW_004955414.1 coordinate 260,822, forward strand.
TGAGTATCTAGTCAGCCCCAGTGTGCTTCTGAAGAAAAGGTAAAGCTTGGGTAAAAAAATGAAAATTGGAGTAGACTGTGAAATTGTACACAGTAAATACATAACTTTTGATGAAAATGTAATTTGGAGGGCAATCAGGATCCAAGTTTAGACATTTTTATGTGTGTCATCCAGAGAGATATGTCAAAATCCTGGCAGTAACTTTTGAAAATGTCGAGGATCTATTGTTTCATATCAGTGAGAGTGAGCATGTTATTTTTCCTTCATTTGAAGGTAAAATAATGAAAGTTCATTATATGTTGTTTGGCATTGGAACTATAGTGCAAAAAAAAAAAAAAAAAAGAAAAAGAGAAAACTATCTGAGTAGATATGGAATTTAAGGTCACCCTCAAACTGTCAAAAGTAAGGAGCAAAGTGCAGAAGAGGAATCAATGACTAAAAGATTTGCCAGGACATTTTCATAAATCCTCTCCAAGGAAAAAATGATGCTTGAGCCTCAGTCCCTTGGCGATAAAATGATTTTTATTTTGTTTCCTAAAAATTCATATACCTATTGGGGCATGATCTTGAAAATAAGATACAAATTGCAGTGGCTAAAGGGTCCAAAGAAAAGTGGAACTCTTTTTGGTGAGGAATGCCAACATTACTATTTCAAAAGAACATTTTGGAGCCGGGTGTGGTGGCACATGCCTGCGATCCTAGCACTCAGAAGGCTGAGGCAGGAGGATCATTGTGAGTTCAAGGTCAGCATGGGCTACAAAGTGAGCTTAAGGTCAGCCTGAACTGCACAGCGAGACCCTGTGTCAAAAAGGCAAAAAAAAAAAAAAAAAAGAGAGAACATTTTGATTTCAATTTTTTTCTAAAATTTTTCTACTAAATAGGAAATAATGAATTGAAATTACAGCAAGAAGCAATTAGGTTTTAACACAAGGGAAATTCTCATAGCAGTCCAAGTGTGAGGCTTTAAGACAACTATTTCCTCAGGGAGGCTGAGAAATCTCTCTGTGTGGAGGTATTTATCTAGGAAGGGGACTTAGTGAAGAGATTCTTGCCTGGTTGTCTCATTCTGTAACTCAGAAGTCAGGAAAATATGTAGGGGGCAAAAGTTAATGTCATGGGTCTGTTGGGGTCAAATGAACTGGGTCTTCACTCCACCTAGGCCAGCTACAACCTGTGTGCTCTTGGGCAACAAAATTAACTTCTCTGAGCCCCACCTCAATATCATTACCTGTAAAATGTAATTGTAGGATTACTGCAGATAAAGTGCTCATACCTTAGTAATTAGTCTATAAAAGGTAGTTTTTCTTGATATCTGTATGATATTCCCCCAACTCACAAAGGAAAGATGCAGATTATGTCCAGCCCTGAGCTACAGGACTTTTCTTTCACTCCTTCACTTAATTGTCACAACCCTGTGATGCTTTATTCGTCCCATTTATCATCCCCTTTGTTCTTATCCTTGAGCTTGTTTTGGTTTCTGATTCATTTGTCTAGAGAGCACCCAAGCAAATAGATTTAAAGCTGTTGTTTTGGAGCTCACCTCTGGGTACCAAGAGGCTTAAATGCCATCCTAGGCTGCCTTTGGTATGGTGAAGACTGTCCTCCTTGACATGATCTTAATTCCTGAAACTGAGCTCCCTCCCACTCCAAGGCGCTACCACCTCTCTTCTGATAAACCTGGTCCCACATAGGAAGCAAAAATCTTTCTCCCTCTAGCACCATTACTGCCTCCTCATCCTGACCAGTCACCCCCCTTTGCTGACCAAGGAGAAAGGAAAATAGTATTTTTGTCACACTCATGGGCATGTTTATGTGCACTGTTGTGTATTGGGTACATTAGAATTTTATAGAATTTCATTCTGAGTAATTTCTCCTCTAGCTCTAAGTTGTCTATAAAGTCTATGCCTCTGGCACCAGGGTCAGGCAAACAGGATGCTGGGTGCTGATGTTAAGAAGTACTGGCGTTCCTCGAGAGTGCTGTCTCCTCAGACTTGTCACCACGGAACCTTGCCCACCCTCTGGATAATCCGGCCTCCTGTGCTGGAGCCCACAGTTCCATATACATGACACACGCTGGATTGACTCAAAACAGAACCTGTCATCCCTGCTTACAGTTCTTAATAATCCTTATTGCCTACAAACACATTGCTTCTCTCTCTGCCTTTGTTCTTGCTGTGTTGAACTTCTGACCTGAAGTTCCTTAAGTGTTCTGGACCTTTGCAGTCAGATGTTCCTGTCTGGGAATCCTACTGTTTCCCCTCAGCCCCACTTCTGTCCCCACCAAACGAAGATTTCTTCTTCATTTTTTCAAGAGTCAGGCCAGAATCATAATCTGTATATCCTAACCCCCAAGTCTAGGTCAAGAAATTTTTAAAAATCTTTTAGCTCTTTGTATTATTTCCTTTCTTGTTTGTCTCTCTTCTTCTTGTCTGAGGAAGGAAATGACATCTTACTGTCAGGTAGACTTTCCTTCAGTGCTCAGCACAGAGTATTTGGGAATAAAAGTTAGATGCCTCTGTGATAGAGACAATATTTTACAAATACTTCTGCAGTCTTTTTCTCTTAAATATCTTTTCCCCCATCCAACAGCTTTTTAAGACATTAAGATTAGGTCATGAACCTTATTGCCTTGGAGTAGAGTATTGTGACCATACCAAAAAGAAAGAAGCTCACACAGCAAGGATGAAGGAAGATAGGACACAAAAAGAGCTCTTATAGAAGGAAGGAGAAATCCCTTGTGGTGCTTGAGGATGGAAGAGAGAACCAGATAAATAAGAAGAAGGGAAGGAAGAAGGGGGATGACAGAGAGAGAGAGAGAGAGAGAGAGAGAGAGAGAGAGAGAGAGAGAGAGAGA
>NW_004955414.1:263775-267330 GCF_000276665.1 Chinchilla lanigera
AGAGAGAGAGAGAGAGAGAGATCCCCACCTAACCAATGCACTCATGCTTCTCTCCCCAAATCTGAAAGGAGCTGAAGACAGAACAGTCATTCTGCAGACAGGTGGGTGTACTGAGGAATATCTGTGCTGGTGCTCTTCTTTCTCAGATATGCACGGAATAGAGGTACATGCTCAACATGGCAGAAGAGCAAGAAAGCAGCAAAGGCAGAGTGAGGGATCCTTGCATGTTCAGGGTATAGTTACTTAATTGTTCTTATGGTATCTCAGCTGTTCCATAGGTTATTTCAAGTACTTCTAATGGTGTCTGATTTCACTCTAAACAGTATTGTTTGATTTTCTGTTGCGTAGGGCATCATAAAAAGCACAGGAAAAATTGTGCAATAATGATCACTCAGGAAATATTCAGAGCCCATGAACCCATCGAGCTGTTCAGTTGGCTATGTCCTGCTCATGACTTCTCACTGGGGTACAGGAGCAGGAGGCACAAGTAAATTACTCGTGTGCAGCTGCAGCCTCTGTTTTTCAGCAGAACTCAAAGAGCACCTGTGGTAGAGGAGTGCTTGTGTGCCTACTGATGAAAATTTTGTGCAAGAAACTGGGTTACAGATGGAAGGCATGATGTGGAAGGCAGTGTCAGAGCAGAGGACTGGGCTTCAGCTATCCACTTGACCTTCAGTTCAAATACCATATTGTAAGGTCTATATTTACCAGGTACACACAAAACTGAAGAAGTAAAATATTTTTTCTAGGAGCTAATGATACAATTAGAGTAAATTAAAAAGGATATAAATAAGTGCCATGTATTTTGAAGGTGTACAGAAGAGGGACAGTTTATTCTAACTGGAGGGGGAAAGCCTCCAGATGGGATGAATCTGAGTTTGTGTTCCATTGCGTTTCCAACTTGTCTGATACCAAATTGGTTACTGCAACCCAGTGCTGACGTTAGCTACCTGGAGTTCGTGCAAATTTCACAGGTTCAAAGCAGGATCCTTTACAGACCTAACCTCACTATGGATGCTAGATGAAAGTTCCAAGGGTTCCAGGCCATTTGCATTTATGACTGCCGGGTACCAAATTCAGGTATTCCTAGGATTCCTTTATGTTATATGGTTTGCTAGAAAGACTCATAGAACCCAGGTAGGAGCTATACTGTGCTCCTACTTCTCCTTTACTGTAAACAACCTGCACAGGGTGAGGTCAAGGAGAGACACAGAACTTCTGTACCTTTGGCACAGAGAATCAAGGTGTGTCTCCCTCCTGGCATGTTAACCTGATTACAGACCAGGGAGCTCCACAGAGCTGCAGTGTGAAGAGTTTTTACTGGGATTTCATGTAGGCGTGACTGGTTAAATCATTGGCCTTGTCATTGAACTCCACCTATAGGCTCCTTGCCTTTATTAGATCCCTACAATTTTTTTAAAATTTATTTTAAAAATAAAAGAAGGAAAACATATTAACAAACAGACAACCATTTACAAAATAGCATATGAACAATACCAGCAATACAGAGTTACAAACTGGTAGGAAATGAACAATGGTTGTTGTATTACATATTGATATCTTCAAAGTGGTTTCTCAGGAAAACAAATAGAGACATGCAAGATAGATCAAATAAGTAATCATTAACTGTTCCTTTCTGTAAAGTTATAGAAGTCAGTAGTACAACTATGTTAGCTATCCTGTATATACATACATACACAATTTCCCCTTCTTCCTTTTCTCTTTTCCCTCACCACAGTTGCTGTTTACTTTTGAGCATTTTCCTATCTTATTATATGGTTATATCATAGACAGCTGAGATAGGCAGAAATATTATAGGCACTCAGGTAGGGATGGACCCTTGTGAAAGTCAGTGTAAAATGAAAACTCATTATAACTGTGGCCAGAGGCACATCTGTTGGAGGCCAGGCTCCAGATAAAGACAGAATGACCAAGCCTGAGGGAAGTAGTAATACCTGGTCCAATAAAGCCTAGATAAACATAAGTCACCTGTGTGGGTGACCAAGACCCTCAGGCTCATCCCTTCCTGAGAAGTTCTTTGTTCTTTCCATGCACTCTTGCTACATGACCTGCTTTCCCATTGGATCAGTATTACCTAAATGACTATACTTATAATCTTATTGGTTGATCATAGCCTTAACCTATGTTATACCTGCATGGTTGTGCTCTATAGCATCCTGTGAGGAATGGGACCCTTATCAACCCACGTGGGACCCCTTCTGCCTCTCAGGAGCTATATCTCTTCCCCTCAACAAATATTTCCTACTTTAAACCTCCATTGTTTCTTAGTATTCATTATTCAATTTTGAGGAACACGAACTTTGTGTATAGGACATCTAGCAGGTTGGTAGTTATAATATTTCCTCTGTATCATTTGTAGGTCCTATATCATTCCTGTATCATTAGGCTTTCTGGTGCCCATCCCCCATCCTGGTGCTATCTAGGCAGTCATGAAGAATCACTTCATTAGGAGAAACTTACTTAGGAAACTGCAAGGGTTTTTAGGAGATCCATGACAAGAATCCAATAATCTTTTATTATAGCCCAGCTGGGATTTAAAAGGTTGATGAGAAGTTCAGTAGATAGATACCCCAAGTGAATCCCCAACTTCCTATGTGACTGCTCCCTCAGTATGAGACTCTGGAACTGTGGCTTGAACCATATCTTGCACTGCCCAGTGCAGGAACTATAATTTTTTCTATTATGACCATTAAAAATACAGGTTATGATGGAAAGAAACCTCTTCAGGTGGTGAGGTGAGCCATCAAAGACTCATTAAAATCAATTATCAGGTTAGCTGAAGAGTTGGATTGCTGAAGGAAGATAGATTAGAAGCAGAAAAAGCCATTGTTTAGGCAAAGCATTTGTTTCAAAGCTCAGCTGGTTACTTACTTGTGAGATATTTACCAATTTCACAATGTTGGTTCTTCCTATCCATGAGCAAGGAATATTTTTCCCTTTACTGAAATCTTCTTTGATCTCTTGTTTCAGAGTACTGTAGTTTTCATTGAAAAGATCTTGTACTTCTTTCGTTAGACTGATTCTATTTCAATTTCTTGGATGTTATTGTGAAAGGTACGGTTTCCTTAATTTCTCTCTCAGTCTGTTTGTTCTTTCTATATAGGAATGCTTTGATTTCTGGGTATTGACTTTGTATCCAGCTACACTGCTGTACAGATTCAATACAATTCCCATTCAACTACAATTGGCATACCTCACAGATCTTAAGAAAACATGCCTTAAATTCATCTGGAACCAGAAGAGAACCAGAATAGCAAAAGCAATCCTGGGCAACAACGACAAGTCAGGTGGAACCACAAACCCTGACCTGAAAGTATACTACAAAGCTTCTGTCATAAAATCAACCTGGAACTGGCTAAAAAACAGACCTGAGGATGAATGGAATAAGGACAGGAAAGGAAGAAGTAAAACTATCACTATTTGCAGATGACATGATACTTTACATGGAAGACCCCAAAAACTCCACAAGAAGACTCCTTGAATTAATCAACAAATTCAGTAGTGTAGCTGGATACAAAGTCAACACTCAACAAT
>NW_004955414.1:268664-282743 GCF_000276665.1 Chinchilla lanigera
CTTTCCAGCAGATCCATGAAACAGGTCCGCATGAGACATTGTCATGGGTTTTGGGCCTCCAGTTGGATTCATGGAGGCATTGTTATGAGCTCTGGGTATTCAGCTCAACTCATGTAGACATTGTTGTGGGATCCAGGCCCTCAGCTGGATTTCTTGGTCTTAGTGCGTGGACAGATTTCCTGCACTCTTTTGTATACTGTTCTTTGGGTGACTTATAAATAATCATATAAAGCATGTGTCCTGTATTATGTTGTTCCCCTTGCAAAATAAGCCGCCCCAAACCAACACAGATCTCAATATTAAAACAGAAACATTAAATCTATTGGAAGAGAAAGTAGGTAAAAATCTTGAAGAGATAGTGGTAGGCAGAGAGTTCATGAACAAAAACCAAATTGCACATGAAACACTTGAAAGAATCAACAACTGGGATCTCATCCTGCTGAAAAGTTTCTGGACATCTAAAGAAATCTCCAGCATAGTATAAAGAAAACCCACAAACTTGGAAAAAAATTTATCTGACTGTCCCTCAGACAAAGGGCTTCTATCTAGAACATATAAAGAATTAAAAAATATCAGCACCCCCAATTTCAAAGACCCAATCCAAAAATGGGCAGCTGAGATGAATACACACTTTTCAGATAAGGAAATACCAATGGCAAGTAAATACACGAGAAAATGTTCAACATCATTAGTCATTCGAGAAATGCAAATTAAAACAACATTGGGACTCCACCTTACCCCAGTAAGAATGGCTAGCATTAAGAAATTAACCAATAACAAATGCTGGTGAGGCTGTGGAGAAATAGGAACCATTCTCTGCTGGTGGGAATGCAGACTGGTGAAACCACTGTGGAAATCAGTTTGGAGGTTCCTCAGCAAACTAGGTCTAGAGGTCCCATTCAACTCAGCTATTCCCCTTCTCTTATTTTCCCAGAAGATCTAAAAACATCATATCACAGTGATATATGTGCACCTATGTTCATAGCAGCACAGTTTGTAATTGCTAAATTGTGGAAGCAACACAAATATCCATCCACCGAGGATTGGATAAGAAAATTGTGGTACTTTTATATAATGGAATATTACTCAGCTATAAAGAAAGATAAACTCAAGGCCTTTATAAATATGTCTCACTAGTGTAAAACCTGAAAGAGTTAATTTAAATTAGGAGGTATGATAGACATTGTGAAATGATAGGAAAACACTCAAGGGTAAAGGGCAACTGGAATGTGGGAAAAGAGAAGGGAAAGAAGAAATTTTGTATGTATGTATATACAGGATAGTTAACATAGTTGCTCTACTGTCTTCTATTTCTTTGCTGAAAGAAACTGTCAATGAGTCCTCGATTGATCAATATTTCATGTCTCTATCTGTTTTCATGAGAAAACACTTTGAAGATATCAATATGTAATACAACAAGCAGTGTTAATTTCCTACCACTTTGTTTGTAACTCTGTATTATCTGTACTGTTCTTTTGCTATTTTGTAAAAGGTTGTCTGTCTGTTAATGTTTTCCTCCTTTTCTTTTAAGAAAAAAATGAAAATAAAATAGCCCCTATTTACTAGAGCCAGTATTAGTTGGATTTTATGCTGCATGCATTTCAACTCATCTGATATGAACTTTCTGTAGGTGTAGAATTCTAACTACTTATTGAAGATTGATAATGTATAAAGCACTATGTGAGACACACATGTTATTGTTACGTACAATCATGCCTTCAGAAATGCAGATCCTTGGTACAGACTTACATGAGACATTGCTGTGAACTCTAGGCCTCTAACTGGACTTGTGGAGGACATTGAAATGGGCTATAGGTCTTCAGCTGAACTCATACAAGACATTTCTTTGGATCCAGGCCCTCAGCTGGGTTCTTTTGGTATCTAGTGTGCGGCCACTAGATATCCCACACTGTTTTGCATTTGACTCTTGGGGTGAATATTATAAAATAATCTTATAAATTATATGTTCTGTACTAAATCCTTTCCCTTGTAAACGCTGACTACAACAGGTTGCATCATTAGTCCCTCTTATTCTGAGCTTTTCAGCTTCTTGGACTGAGTAGCTATTGGTTTCTTTGGCTCTCCCGCTTGCATACAGCAATTGTGGGACTGTGTCTAAGACAATCTTATAATCTCCTTCTACAATTATACATACATTTTATCAGTTCTATTCCTCTAGAGGACCCTCATTAACACAGTAAGAGATTTTTAAAGGAAGGGATTATTGTAAGAGGGAAAAGAGACTATTACAGTAGAAAAAGGGAATATTGCAATAGGGAAAATACAAGATCAGTAAGAGTGAGAAGGGGTTTCTGCTATAGAGAGAAACATAAAAGGCTAGAGAGAACCCACTGTGGGGACCAGGAATGAAGGGGCAGCTCTGAGAACAGTAGTTGAGAATGTTTGCCCTCAGACCTACTTCTTTTCCAGAGAAGATCCTTAAGAGACCCTACATCCTGTCTTAAACCCAAGGGTGGACATGGCTCAAGGGCTTAGAAGGAGAGAATTATTCTAAAAGTCTTGATGGACCATTTAATTCCCATTGACTAGTGGGGACAAAACAGTTCACATAATCATTTATGAAGCCAAGAATGAGAATTTGATCTAAATGAACATAGGTGCACATATATCACTGTGATATGATGTTTTTGATCTGTCTGTCCTCCTCCAAGGTAACCGAAAGGGCCATCCAGGAGTCTTATCTAAGTCACATAGGGAAGGGTGGTTCTTTGCATGCACTTGGGAAAGAGAAGTACACAGGCACCTTGTGTCCTCTTTGAAGTCAGGCTGATTTGCATGAAGGCTTTACCATTTATGGACTGTGTAACCTTGAGCCAGGCAACTGCTCCCAAACTTGGTAACCTCATACACAAACTGGGGACAGTACTATTGACCTCTCAAGAGTTGTGGTGAGGTCCGAGAAAGACAATGCATTTGTTAATCTGTATTGATGTTGTGGAAGCTAAAGGTTAATCTTTGTAGAAGTCTATTTCTGAGCACAATAGCTTTGCACTGCCCTGAAAAATAGAAGAATTTAGAATATGCTTATTCTCTACTCTGTTCTGTGTCCTGAAAAATGATTTTTCAGAGCAAATGAGTCACGTTTTCCTCAAGGCCAAACAGCTCTTCATGTTGTTTATGCAATTACTTTCCTTTGCTATATTCCTTATTTCCTCTTATTGATAGTGTTTTATGGTCTCCCTCATAGGAAATTGTTTCTCCTGTGGGACAGACTGAATTTTAAGTATAGTTAGGTACCAGGAAGTCAGAAATGATTCAAGAAGGAAAGAAGGTAATTTATGTTCAGAAATTCTAGAAAATTGTAGAAAGGAGATGAGAAAACTCCAAAGCAGCCAAATGTCAGAAGTCTCCCTACTTGCCTCTTGGTTTGTTATGGATTGCATGGTTCTTTGCACTAAAATATCTCTAAAACACAAATGGTGAAGTGATTTCTCATCATTCCCTGTTTTCCAGGACCAGGTAAAATTCAACACTGTCACTTCCACTCCCATCAATTCCTGCTTCTGGCATGTGGCTGCTCCACGGATGTCATCTGCCTTGTTTTGCCTTTATTCTCTAGTTCTTTTCACACTGTGGGCTGCCCCAGGCAGGATGAAGAAGATGATGATAAGAAGAGAAAATGTTCACTGAGTACTTGCATGTGTCAGGAGTTGTGCTAAATACTTTACCCTTACCCTCTTCTGCACCCACTGGGCCAGTGAACCCATACTCAGGACTCAACAGCCAGAGTTCTGTAGAGTCCTGTAGGCAGTGATTGGTTGAGTTCTTCACATGTGTCTCCATGTTATTACTTGCCTCAGTATAAAATACCTTAGACTGGATAAGTTACAAATAATAAAGATTATTTTTCACAGTTCCAGAGGCCAGAAAGTCCAAGATCAAGATATCAGCAGATTCAATGCCTGGTGATGCCCACTCTCTGCACTTCATGTGGCAGAAGGGGTAAGAAAGTGCCCCTCAAACTCTTTTATAAGGCCACTGATCCTATTCATGAGGGCAGAGTCCTCAAGACCTAAAGGCCCCACCTCAATTCTGTTAGGTTTCTGCTGTGAACTGTGTAGCCAGTGGGATCCTGAGAGGGGACAATGGGAGATTAAGAAAAAACTAGACACATAGTAAAAGGAGGGACCTGACCTCTCTGATGGAGAGGCAGTGACAACCCAGTGTGGTCTGTGGTTTTACTGATACACAGTAAAAAGTGGGGAAGTGTGACGGAACCAAAAGTGCAAGGACTCAGTGTTTTGCTGAGAATACTGAAAGCAAAACATTCTCAGAGCTGTCTGTGCTGTAGTTAACAGGGAGGAACACCAAGGCCAGACACCTGCTGGGCTGGTTTTGCTCTAGTCCCAACAACTTGTTTACATGGTTCACCTCTGGCTCAGCCATGGCTCAGTCACTACCCACAGGTTCCAACATGAATTGGAGGGGCACCAATATTCAGACTATAGCATTCATTCACAAATTATTTATAGATTGTGGGCTGAACAGTCCATACACTTTTGCCAGTTCCTTCCCTTTTTTGTAAAAACAGAAAGTAGAAAAGTGAAAATTGTGTTGGGTTAATAGAAACTTAAAATAGCCCTTTTCTCAGGTGATCACAGAGAACTTTGGGTAAACAAACCATGAAAAGTTTCATGTCTACTTCAGAGTAGGGAAATTTCACAAAAATTAGAGAACGAGGCCTTCTCATTATGGTAGCACGAGTTTCCTTGTGGTATTTCCATACATGCACATAATATAATTTGATCGTATCTATCTGCTTTATTACCTTCCTTTGTACTAGCCTCTTTCTCCCCTGACCTCCTTCCTCTTCTATAATAGTATTCCTTCTACATTCATATCATATTTCCCCACATAAATTCCACATGTGAGAGAAAATGTGATACTTCTCTTTGAGTCTGGCTTATTTCTTTTAACATGATGATCTCCAGGTCCAGCATTATGACAGTATCTTCTGCAACATTCTACCAATGCCAGTCCCCCCCCCCATTGCACAACTACTACAATGACTGCCTGAGGCTTTGAGGGAGACATCTAGACACAAGCCATAATAGAACCATTCGCCAGGAGATCCTGGAGATGACTGCAGAACTGAGAGATACTAGCTGCCTCTTTATAAGTGACCCTGAGCCAGATGAACAACTAAACCACTCTCAAATTTCTGGTCTACAGAAAAGATGTGATAATACATATTTTAAACCACTAACTTTTGGAGTAATTTGTTACCCCATGCAATGGTTTAAATATTGTTATGGTTGATACATTGTATCAACTTGAGAAGTCTAGAAGCTTGACTAAGTAACTCAGCAGTTCTATGTCATGGGGTGTAGAGGACATGCTCTCACCACTAATATGTTGTTCATTGTGTGAACTTAAGAAGTATGGAAGTTTAACTAAGTGATTCAGCAGGCGGCCGGGGTCCTCACTTTGTAAACATCCTCATCCTGTGCAAGAGGAGGGCACAGAGATGGTGTGGGTGTAAGGGACCCCTCCCATGGGTAGCATGCATACAAAAAAAAAAGGGAAATGAGAAGGGACTGGCTGCTGGTTCTTCCAAGGAGCTCCAGTGTTCACCTTCACCTTGGATGTTGTCTCCTGGCTTCTGGTACAGACTGTTCACCTTCTGCCTGGGACTCTTCAGCCTTCAAGTGTAGACTCTTCAGCCTTCATCACACACCTATCAACCTCCTGATATGGACTTGCATGGACACTGTAATGAGCTCCAGACTTTGAACTGGACTCTTCAGGCTCCAGTGTGCAGACATCCTCTGCACATTTCCTCATCCAACTCTGTGGCTGACCATCCTAAACCAATCTTGTAATTCTTTATACATTTGTAAATCTTATGTTATATCTGTTTCTCTAGCAAACCCTGACTGATACAAATGTGTCCCCCAAAAGCATGTCATGTAAACTTAATTCCCAATACAGCAATATTGAGAAGTGGGGCCTAATGAGAGGTTATTAGGCCATGAGGGCAGAGTGAATGGAGTAATACTCTTATCAGGGAAGTAGGCTCCTCAAAATAGGGGGAGTTTGAAACACTTGTGTCTCACTCCTTTTTCCATTTTACCCTTTCTTGTGTTCTCTTGCTCACTCACCTTACATAGCAAGAAGCTTCTGGGCAGATGTTTGACATTTTGATATTAAACTTCTCAGCCTCCCAAACCATGAGCCAACAGATTTGTTTATTATAAATCATCTTACCTCAAGTATTCTATTGTAGCAGCACAAAACAGATGTAGACATGGCAATAGATAACTAATACAAAGTTGCTGATGGAGTCTTCCATAGGACTCTAGGACCTGGAAACACAAAATCTTTCCTACAGGCAGGCCCTGGGTAGCTGTAAACAGGGCAGACCAAGCACAGAGGTTAAGCCCAGAGGACTAAATATAAATGGACAGTGGTTTGCCCCCACCCCCAACTCAGGCCCAAGCATAGAAAGCTGCACACAGTATGCTCCCCAAATCAGTCATAGAAGATGGATTACTGTTTTCTCAGAAATGGGGCTAAAGAAGGAATCCGAACCTCTCTAATTGCCCATATGGGAGATAGACAAGTGTGAGAAAGGAAATTAATCATCATGGTGCTAAAATGTGTTTCATTTCAGGTACCACTGAAAGGAGGGGATGAGAGAACTGTGTCAGCCAGTTTCCTGTTGTTGGGACAAAATGCTAAGCACAGCCAGCTGAAAGGAAGAGAGGGTTATTTTGGCTCACAGTTTCAGAGGGTTTGTTCTATAGATGACTGGCTCTAAGGCAGAAGTAGCATGATGGGATGATGTGGTGGAGGAAAGCTGCACCACTCATGGCAGGAAGGGGGAGGGATGAGAGTGCACCTGTCCATGCCCCCACCCCTCCCGGTGGCCTCCTTTTCTGACCAGGGCCCACTTGTAACAGCACGTTCAGTTATGAACTCATCAGTGAACTAACCACTGATAGGCGCGGTGTTCTCACAATGCAGTCACCTCTCAGACGCATGAGACACATTGGAGACATTTTAGATCTAAACCATTAACAGGTACCACAGGCACCTCAGAGTGGAAACTCACCATCTTCCCTCCCTCTCCTCCTGTACTCCACTGTCCCAAAGGTCCTCCTCACCACACCATGATTCCTACAAGGACCCGAAATTCTAAAACCCGTTTTACTGAGGGAGAGAAAGCCATCCACAGTCATAATATGCCTAAAGCAATTCCAACAAGGGTGTAAGGGATAGAGTATTCTGAAGGGAAGATCAAATCAGATATTTGAAGCCTGAAAATGAGAAGACAAAGAGAAGAATGAAGAAGGAAGGTAAGGATTGGCATATCTTGAAGCTTCAGGCAATAAAGCTTTATTCTGTTACTCAGAGAACAAAAGCTGCATCAAAGGTGAAGCACTCAATTTTGTTGCATCATTCTGCTGTGACCCCAAGTGGCTTTTGGCAGTAAGGAGGAGCTTAAGTCTTCTCAGAATCCAACACAAGAGGGTGAGAAGACGAGAATAAAGTGTTCAGCAGAGCTCCTGCACTGGCTGAGGAATCACTTCACTGTAGACCTCAAGGTGACAAGGATATGTCCTTAGAAATATGGTCCAGTTGGGGAAACAGTAAGATGGATGCCCCCGACACTCTGCCACACACACACACACACCTTGCCCATCTTTCTTCTCCTAGTAGGTGATTAGAGGTATCATTTGAGAGAGAGAAAAAGAAGGCACTTACTACATAAATTACATCAGTGAATAAATCTGAACCTGAACCTTGGCCTGGTTTGCTTGTCCCCTCTTATCTCATTTTCTGTCCTTTCCTGGCCTATGAAAGAAACATAGGGCTCAGGCAGATATGCACTGGACTTGATGTGTTTCCTAAAACAGAAGGTTCTTGTACAGATGGGAAAAATGTATGGAAATTCCCAGTCTAGAACTCAGCATAGAGACCCTCAGTAAACTGTAGTGGACTCAGGATCTAGGATCCTTGACATGATGCAGAGTGAAAAATTGCTACTGGCTACCACATCTCCTTCAGTGGTGCTCTGAAAGTACTAGTACAGTCGCAGCGACACAGAAATGTTCCTTGCTGCTGGCTGTCGAGCATGGGTGGTGGCATGGCTCTCCTTTCCAGCCCTTCTTTTCCTCTTCCGTGGATCAGTCAGTCCCTTTGCCTGGCATTTCCTGCCATCTTTCTACATCATCAAATCCAGCTTCTTTGTGTTCTTTCAGAGCGCTATTCTCCAGGTAATAATTCATGTCACATGCTATATATCAGACCAAGAATGGAATTGAAATGGTGAAATTAAAAATATGTTGGGAAGTAGTCCATCCTCCTCACTCTGAGCCTTTCTGAGCTAGGAAATGAGCTACAAACTGGGTAATTACTGACTCAGTAATGAAACTGTAATAACCTATAGAATTCACTGTTTTGCTGTGGCTATTTTGATGCTCCTGGAGGGTGATAGGGAATGGGCATGAGCGACATATCCACAGAAGACAAACTACACTTATTATTATATACACTGTTATTGAGAAATGGTCCCTTCAGCTTGCCTCTGTCTTCTGGCCTCTGATCTGACTTCCTGGGGCTCTTCCCTAAAGCCCAGATTCCACCCCAGGGGAAATTGCTTCTTCCTCCCAGAGCTGCCCTTAAGTGGTATAATCACAGCCTGGTAAGTAGGGAAGCAGTCAGAAGCCCTGAGCCCATCAGCTTCACAATCAGTGGCTGTTGTAGGATCCACAGCTTCAGCCTGTCTCTGTAGGCTGATGGAGAGTTCAGAAAAGACTGAAATGATTTCTTTTTCCACTGCTGGTGCCAACTTTCATCTCTCTATTTATAAAATGTCCTGACCCTGAAAATAATCCTGTCTCAGTTTTTGCGTCTCTTCTTTGAGGGGATTTCGGTTCCCTGGAAAATTCATACTTACCATACGGTCAGGGATACGTAGGCTGTCTGGGCTGTGATGGAAAGGTGACCATGAGCAGCTGCCCCTACTCCACATCACAGCCAGAATACACTCTTGGACACAGAGGTCTGGGCTCTAAACTCCTGGCCCTGATGTCAACTGAGTCAAGAATTTATATTTGAAACAGTTTAATTCTGAAATTGCTGTTTTAGCATTTTTTTTCTTCTCCTGCTTCAGTGGAAATGTATCCCACATCCACTGATCTTTGAGCTTACCCTGGACCACTTGCCCCTGAACTCATCTTTTTGTCTTCTTTGTAACTTCATCTCTACTAGGACAGAAATTATGCTTGTCTCATTCATTATTATATCTTGTAGAGAAAACTGAAGATCATACAAAGGAGAAGGAGAAAAGACTTTATTAACAGTGTGCTCTAATGAAAGAATCAGCCACTATCACTTGTATCTTGGCAGAGCTTCAGAGTGGAAGACAGGGAAGGCTTCAGTTCTGCCTTTAATGGAGGTTGTTGGCAGGGAAAGCTGGAAGTGGGCTAGCTGAAGTAGGGCATTCCAGATTTGGCTTTTTCAAGATGGTCTTAGGTTGGGTGCAGGAGCCTAAAATAGGACAGCTGGCAGGTACTGATCAATTTCTGGCCACTTTGGACCAATCACTATAGGTGGTATTCTTTGGCTTCCTGGACTGTTTGCTGTAGATAGTGGAGTAACTTCCTGGCCCGGTTGTAGATTTATACATAGCCTAGCTATTTTTTATGTATCAGTCGTTCAATCCAAAGAACCAGCCCAGCATCCAGTATAACATAAGAACTCAGTAACTATTTAACTTGGAAGGAGCAGAAAGGGAAGGGAGGGATAAAAGATGAAAAAAGAAAGAATTAAGATGAGTCATGTACATGTACCAACTCCCCATGATAAATATAATCATAATGTATTGCTACCATGCACTAATAAAAATATTATTTATAAATTTAAATTACCCTGGTGCCTCAGTTCACAAACTCAATTCTTTCCATAATTGTGGTTGCAAACTGAGCTAGACAAGCACAGAATCAAATTCAATGGTTAGTTGCAATGTTGACCTTACAGGAAAATTTGATTTGGTTCTTGTCCAATTTGGTTTGCCATCAGAATCATGGAAAGAATTAAGTTCATGAACTGAAGTACCACTGTAATTAGTATGTGGATGGCAACTCAGAATCTGTTCTTGTGTTTCTGATTTTGTTGTTGTTGTTGTTGTTTTTCCAGTACCAGGAATCGAACTCACAACCTTGCGCTTGCCAGGCAGGTGCTGTGCCGCTGAACTAAATCCCCAGCCCGTTCTTGTGTTTCTGAAATACAGCTTTCTACCTTCCTTTTTACACTTGGATTATCTTTCCATATCTCTTTTCTATCTTCAAGTAAGTAAGAGAGATTCTCCACAAGATTCTCATTTTCCTCTCCACATTCCTCTTAGAGAACTACTAAGTTCCATACCACCAAATAACACTTCTAGGAAAAGCAGGCCCATGATTTTCTCTGGTCTAGCTCTTTCTCTTGCACTGCAGGCCAACTGCAGATCAAAACCCCATGCTGATATCTCACCAGCACCTCAGAGTTCCTTGTCAGTCCCTCCTTCCAGGAAGCCCTCTTTCTTCTTCAGGTTCTTCTACTCCATTCATTTGTGGAAAAGCACTACCAAAAGTGGTCACTGATTCCATGGGAAAATAGATCTGAGTATGGGTGTGAGCAGGACAGAGGGAAGGAGGGACAATGGAAACAACTGGTGGTGCTGGCAGGAAGAGTGCACCTTTAGGGTGCAAGGGGCACTAGACACTCAAGCCATCTCAAGGTCTGGGGCTGGGAAAATGATCTATTCTAACAGACACCAGCGTAGGTCCCAGAATAATCTCCAAATCCGTCCTTCCATAGTTAAAATTTTAGGAAGCCCCTAAGGAGTCAGCTACTTCTGTGGAGTTATTGATGGCAAGGCCGGAAGGGGCTCTGCACTCCTTTTCAGGTAGCTAGAGCGGTCTGGGAACAGGTCCCTGTGCATGAATACTAGACTACAGCCACTTCTGCACTTGGGGAGGGGCTTGCCTGAGCAACGTTATTCAGAAAGGTATCTTAAATTAAGGGCAGCATAGAAGAGACAGCAATTTTTATTTTTGTTTTTCATCTACCATATAGCACTTCCCAGTATTCTCGGGGGAAGGATCTTTTTTTTTTTGAGACAGGGTCTCACTATACAGTTCAGAGTGGCCTTGAGCTTACTTTGTAGCCTCGAACTTGCAATGATACTCCTGCCTCAGCCTCTCGAACGCTGGGATTACAGGCATGCACCACCATGCCTGGCTCGAAGCCTGCTGTGGTGGAAGACAGAGCTTACCTGCCAGGCAAACCTCTGAGATGTTCTGGGTACAGAGTCAGCAGGCCTGGGAAGCAGAGAGAGAAAATGTATACACTGGCCTCATGTGCTTTGCCCAAATCAGAGTTCAGGAAACCAACTGTTATTAATCCATGGAACTTAGAGGAGATTTTCTGTAAAATGTTAAATGAAATGCTGGATAGTGCTGAAGTTTCACATGAGTGTCAGCATTCCAAAAAGAACCATACTTTATTCTGACAGGCAAGAATAAAGCCCCCACACCCAAGATAGATCTGGTCAACCCAATCTTGAGAGGCCACATAAACAAATGGACAATGGTTGCACCCATATTAAAAACAGACCTCCAAACCATTATCTACAGTACCCAGCCTAGAAGTCCCCATGCTATCTATAGTGAGACATGTAGGATGTCTATGCCATTGTCTCTATCAAGTAGCCCAGGCAGGAATCCAATAACCCCTGTAACTCTCCCAAATGACATGAACTTGATTAATAACTTCCAGCTTTCCTAATTTTATCACTGTTTCAATTTAGGACAAATTGGAGAAAGCCAGATGGTCTCCTACCCAGTCACCTGAGATGCACAACTCCTAACTATCTGCTGCTTTCCCTGTCACCAGCCCTATCCAGGGAAGACCAGAGGACACCCCTCCTTCCTACTCCAAAGCTTTGCCACTGCTCTGCCTGCCTTTGAGTATCTGCCAAAATACAAGGGGTGGTGCCTGAATCCCTGCTTACAGCATGCTCTGAGTAAATAGCCTTTACTTGCTCTTGTTTGGGAATCTTCCTTTATTTCCATCCCTGGAAGCAGCATCCAGTTATCAACCCCTCATGCCCAGAATTCCTCCAACCCTAGCAGCTTTATACTGAGGGGGATGAAGACCCACGCACATAGGTAACCATAAAGGGAAAAAATGGCTAGAAATGTCAACCTAGCCCCTCACTCTTAAATATGGACAGACAGCCAATGTCACCAGATAGGCAAAACCCAGCAGCACACAGGAGACAATCAGAACAGAACAGAACAGAACAGAACAGAGTGACCTTGGATCAAACATCATTCTGAGACTAGAAATGCCTTTTGAAAAGTAATTCTAATTAGATCTTCGGTGAGACGTAAGAAGATATTACTTCCATAAAACCCAAACCAGCAGGCTGTGAAAAACAAGGGACTAAAAAGAGTCTCCTGGAAATTAAAAATGGACTGCCAAAATTTAAAAGTTGGAAGATTAAAATGAGAAACTCTGACAGAACAGAGAGCAAAAAAGATAATCTGAATGTGCAACATAAAAGATAAGCCACTCCTTGTAACGTGCTTCTAGCTAAGTCCAGAAATGGCTAGAAGTGGATACATCTGAGTGGGGACCTTGGAGCTGGAGCAGTGGACTGGCTAGGGCTCTTTGGCTTTGGCTCAGAAGTCCTTTGGCTTTTGGCCAGGTGCATAGATTGCTTTGATTGAAAGGATAATCTACCCACAATTCGGAGAGTTCACTCCACCCCTGCCAACCACAGGAAGGAGTATGGCTCAGTCTCCCTCCTGCCTACGCCCTCTCTCAGGGGGAGCTAGCCTTCCCTTTCCCTACAACCTCTGACCTGTTTCAGCTCCATTTAACTACCTACCAGTCTCTTCAGTGCAAACCTACGAGCTGGAGCTATGGGATCACACTTTTCTGGTTTCAAGCCTATTTATGTTTATGTTCTAATTTGAAAAAAGTGGACAATAAGAATGCCTGTCACAACTTCTATGAGGATCAAATAAATTGCCTAGCACATGTCACACACTCACAGAGGCATGCCCTGGGTTCATGACAAATGATTAATAAATAATAAATGCTATCAGGACTCCCAGAACTAACTTTTCTTTGTTTGACCCAGTTTTTAATCTACTTTGGCTACTTTTTAATATTTGTCCCCTAAAATACTTAAAAAGTTATCAAACTCAACTTTATTAAGTGAAGTAAATACCTCAGACACTGTGTTTGGTCCTTGATTCTGAAGAGATTTCACTGATTTGTAGTTTTCAAGCCATTACTGAGTTGTGTTTTGTTTTTTGGTTTTTTTTTTGTTTTGTTTTTTCTAAATAGGCTCTCAAAAGTTGTCCAGGCTGTCCTGTATCTTTGATGCTGCCTCACTAGCTGGGATTAAATTTGAAAGTCCTGCTGCTTATGGTCAGTACCTTGAGGCCTCACCTCGGTTTTGATTATAGTGTCCCCTTCTATTCTCAGTGCATGACTTCCTCCACCAGGCGTATGCCCTTTGTGAGTTCCTCTCATTACCCAAACACAGGAAGGAGTACGGCTTCCTTGCAGACTTCCTATGAAGAGATTTGTCCCTATACCCACTGTCTCTTACTGTAGGTCTTGGGTGCTATGTATGGCTTTGTGATTGTAGTACTTGATCTGTGACAAGGCTTGCTCTGTGAATGAGCAAGTTCAAGATAGGTACAGAAACAATGGAGGCCAAGTTTCTTTGATGAGCAGAGTTTGCTAATGTATGGCAGGAATGAGCACTTATTTCGGAGGTCAGCCAACTCAGGGGCTAGAACTACCTTTGACACAGAAAAGGTCATAAGGAAGACACCATCTAGTGCTGGGAGGGGCTGAGCTTCAGGATCCACAAAGTTCCCAGAAGGCAGGCCAGGTGCCAGGCCACTCACAGAAGAGACTTGAAGTTGTACCCATTCTCCAGTTCAATTTGATGCTTCTGTCTCCTTCTGGGGATCATGCCTCAGAAGCACACACTATATCCTAGCAAACAAGGTCACTGGCTTTTTCCTTGTTCTTTTTGTAACTTCA
>NW_004955414.1:283326-292961 GCF_000276665.1 Chinchilla lanigera
GAAAGGGGATAAAGGAAGAAGGGGAACACTGAAAGCAGTTAGTAGCTGCCTCAATCTTGTTCTCCAAATTGAGCCAGGGGTCTGTGTAGCCCCATCCCTCAACTTTGGGTCTTTGTTATGGTGAATCACTTACAAGGGTGTGTATTGAAGTAATCCCATCAGAGATGCTGTGAGGATATGTGACAGATACTAAGAAATTAATAATTCTTAAGGAACATTCTAACTCTGAGACCTCAGTGTAGCAGGCAGGCTGGCTCTCTGTGCATGTAGGGTTGGTACCGATGAGGCTGGGGCAGAGTGACACACAGAAAGGACAGGTCCATCATCATTTTATTGGAAGCACACGGTAGGATGGGAGGCCAAGCTGCCACCACCTGCCCTGCCATGGAAGGGGAGGTATGGACAGGACCAGTAGATGACTCTCCTGGAATCCCAACATGGATCCCATTTGTAAAGGCAAGGGGTGGGTCACTGTAGTACTGCTGGCCCCCAGCTGCTTCTCACACAGAGATAGGGGCCTCAGGGACTAGCCACTGTGGCTTCAATCTTCCCCACCCCAAGGAAGGTGATGGTCATGGCCTGGCCCTTAGATGGTGGGAGCAAGAAAATGAATGGGAGAAGGGGTCATGAGGAGAGGAACCACAGGAACAGACAAAAGGCCGTGAGGGTGTAGGAGCGCTCCCAGGCTGGGGCAGCGCTGGCAAAGTGGTGGGATACAGCCACATTGGGGTTGTCCTGATCAGGCTCAAACCACTTCTGGAGACACTGCCCACTGTTCCTGTGCTCAGGGCTTGCCTTGAAGGAGTTGCTCCAGATCTTCTCACACAGGTCGGCTGGGGTGGGAAAGTAATCTGGGAAAGGGCGGCAAAGGGCCCCTGCTGGGCAACGGCTTTTCCCTGTGGGGTTAGCAGTGGACAGCTTACTCCTCAGTGGTCCTCTCTCAAGTCCCCATCATTTATCTTGGTACAGCATAGTTGATCTGCACCCAGAATGGTGACTGCAGTGGACCTGCCTTCCTCGTGGGCCTTGTTGTATCACTTACCTCGACTCCAGTCCCAGCCTCCATGCCAGTTGGATTTGCAAGTGTAAGAACTGCTGCAGTCAGCCCACCACTGCTCACAGTCCTCCTGGCACAATGGTATGCCCAAAACTCGTTCTTCTGGACCCTGTGTGTCCACCTGAGTGCAGGCATAGTAAGAGACAAGAACATCAGCAGCAGCAATTTGAAGACTACTAATAGCTACAGTGGTACTTGTGCCAAGTACCATGTGTACATCATCCCATATAAAATCTTTATGTATTATTACTTTATAAATAAGAACAGTGAGGCCAAGTGGCAAAATAGTTTGTCTCAGGCTATGCAGCTAGTAAGAAAAGATGAAATTCAAACTCAGGTGTGTCTAATTCCACTAAACCTCCTGTGGCAATAATCCTATTGTTCTCATGTGACCAGTCTCCCCATGCCATGCTCGAGGGCCAGATGCTGTTTCCCCTTCACCCCTTTTTCCAAGAGTGGCTTCTGGTTCTGCTCTTGTCTATGAGGGGCAACATTTCTAGTTCCTCCTGGAGATAGCAGCATATAATTAAATTGAAGCCCCCTGCTCTTAGTAACAACAGCCTCCTGTCCTCTCACCAGCTGGATCCAAGGTCCCAGGTTAGGGGAACACTCATAGAAGCAGGTGGCCTGGATGAAGTGCTTCTGACAGCGTGGGGTCAACAATCCACAGTGAACCAAGCTG
Source organism: Chinchilla lanigera (assembly GCF_000276665.1). NCBI lineage: Eukaryota > Metazoa > Chordata > Mammalia > Rodentia > Chinchillidae > Chinchilla > Chinchilla lanigera. The sequence goes on from NW_004955414.1 coordinate 285,066, forward strand.
AAGTTGTGGAGGTGCAGTTCTGTGCGGTGAGCTTCCCAGCTTGTGGTGGCTGTACAGCAGGCATTATCCTTCCAAGGGACACACTGAAGGTGGAGGAAAAAGCAACAGGCATGCGGAGTAAGAGGCAGGCTTGCTGAGTATCTAGGCCAAAAGTGAACATGTTCCTTAGGAGAAAGCCTGAGCTCACTGAGGCCAGCACCCTCCTGTGGAAGAGAAGCCCGATGATCTGTCCGTATTCTACCAGGGTTCAGCGAGCGCCTGCAGAGTGGCCTCCCTGCCACAGGCTGCTGCAATGCTCTAGGAACACAGCTTCCGGGGCTTGGTCCTGAAAGGCAACAGAGGCGTTTGTGGGGGAAGGAAGTGCAGAGGAGTCCCAGTGAGACCTGGGGGAGTCTGGAGCTGTGGGGTGTGAAAGGACTCATAGGCTAAATGCCAGCTTCTCCTCCCATATCCTTGTCAGTTGTGTTTAGGAGTTCGAAAGGAGTTCATTCTGTTTCCCAGGCCTATCAGTAGGAAGGTTTCTTTGTATCTGAGCTAACAGTGGGGCAGCAGGATCATCATCTGGGCCTCTCAAAAGGCCAGAACAGCTCATTGGTGGAGTTTGGGGATATTTTTCACCTAAAGAACCAAATGATCAGTGCTCCAGAGATCACTTTGGCATTGGTGCTGCTTGCTTGATTTGCCAAAAAAAAAAAAGCCCCACTCCAGCCCCTGGGCCTGGTCTGGCCTCTGTACCTGCAGAAAGAGCTTGTCTTCTGGGCCAGGTTCTCTCTTGTGGTGTCTGGCGTTCATGCAGACATTGAACAGCTTGTCCCCAGCCTGGGTAGTCACAACTGTCCACAGCCCTAGCAGGAGCTGCCACCTCTGTGCCATGGCCCGCTGCAAAAAAGAGACACATACTACTCATGTGATGCAGAGGACCCTAGTCTATTCCTCCACCATAAGAGGCCCTGAGGAGAAAAGATGGGCTCCCATACGTGGTTACCACACTCTGCTTGTACCCAGGACCTTCTGTCTGGGGTAGCATCGTACAATATTGGGAAGGTGGGATAATCCTTTGAGATCTGACACCCCGCCCCCAACCACTGCACAGATGGAGAAACTGCAGCGCAGAGAGCGTGTGATACCAGCCCTAAGGAGGAGGTCAGGAAGAATACTTCCAGTATTTCTAAGAAATTCTTCCTAGCTCTTCTCTACTCATCGAACCAGCCTTTCTCACTCAGCATTTGGGCTGGGAATTCAGAGCCCTTGGTCCTGGCCCCCAAGAGAACCCCCAAATACTGACTCAGCAACAAATGCTCAGTAACCACATCCTCCATGGTACCAAAAGGCAGGGTGGGATGGGATGGGATGGTGTGGCCACGGTTACCGCATCTAAAGTCAGCTCTAATTCCATCCCCCGCACAGGTTCCAAACAAAGCCCATAACTCCGCAGAACAGCTTGTTCCCACCCCACTCCCTTTAGCTAGAGTCCTTTCCCTAAAGCGGTTGTTCTGCTTCCACCAGCCTCAAGTCATGTCAAGCCCAACCTGAGCACAAGGGTCTTGGATGGCCTGTCAGGTCTGGGCATGCCTAGACATGAGGACAGGTAGAGCTTCACATCTAAACCCAAGCCCCTGTCTCAGCTCAACCCTGAGGCAGGCTTTCCCTTGCTGTTTGTTGAGCATTATATTTCCCATTCTGTTCTGGATTGTACTGACAATGAGAGGAATGGAAAGAGAGAACCTTCCTAACCCCCCAAAACCAGCAGAGCACCTAGCTTCAAGCACCAATCCCTAACAAAGAAACTCCTCAATCTTCACTCCAGGAGCCCACAGCTCATCTATCCCCTTGGATCCATCAGAGTAAAACTGAACACTTGTAGACTAGCTGAGTTTAGAGTTCCAGACCTCCTGGGGATGCGGCTTCAGCCCGTGCCTCTGGAATCCCTCCTTCAGTCTAACCTGGGGCTGCTCCCTCTCCACAGCACCAGTTCTAAGCCTGGCTACCACCACTGAGCTTTCTTTTTTTTTTTTTTAACCATCGGGTGTGTTAGGAGAAAAGAGGGAAAATACTGCCCCTTCTAGTACTTTTTCATACTCACTTTTGGTGCAGGAGTCCTCCAGGAGCTCCTTCCTACCTCCCAGAGCCACGAGTGGGGCCAAACCAAAGGGAATAAATACCACCAGCTGGCATTTATCACCAGTCTCTGTGAGGTCCAGGTGCAGGGGCAGAACTGTAGGTGGCTCCAGCTGAACAGCCTCCTTGGCTCTGCAGGCTTCTGTGGGGTCCAAGTGGGTCCGCTTCCTTGGAGAAGGAAGACTCAGCAGAGTGAGAATTCCAGCGTCCTTTAGTCACCTACTGAGTTCATCTCTCAGTGCTGCCTCACCAGCTGGATGACTTTGAGGAAGTTCGAATTTCTAAGCATCAGTTTCTCCTTCGGTCAAAGGAACTGCTAAAATGAGACTGCTGAGGAAAAGAAAAAGTTCACAGACAGGACTTGGCATGACCACTGACACAGAGTTAAGTCTCAGAGTTTTAGTTCTTGATCTTATTCTCTGGAGCTTTCCCTCCTCTCCCCCACTATTCTTTCCGCAGCTCTGCAGGCCCCTTCCTTGGCTCAGTTACCTGGTGCTTGAGTATGCATAGGACCCAGGGTTCCAGCTGCACAGGAGACCCAGCAGCACACAGGCTGCACAGATGAGGTGTAGTCTTGGGAACCCAAGAATTTCACTGTGCAACCAAAACCAAAACAAAAAAATCCTCCCTTAGCACACAGGGACTGTTGGACTGTGAGATATTACTCTACAATTGTCCCATTGAAATAGAGCCCATATGTTTGCTTATTTCTCTTATTTCTTCTAAGGAGAAGTAACTGAAATTACTGAGGTTTTCTTCATATAGAGGAAGTGAGAGCAAAACACTGAAAGCATTTTGAAGAAAATAAACTTTGATGTTCAACCACACAGTTAAAATACAAAACACATACGAAACATCATGTTGGAAAATGTCATTTTCCACACCTGGGTAGTCACAGCCCCTGAGTACAGAGCACCAGCAAGGGTCAGGCACTGGGTTGGTTGTTTTAGATGGGAACCTGAGGCTGAGCTCGGAGTGGCAGAGCTAGAGTCTGAACCTAGGTATCATACAGAAGGCCATATGAGATGAGGTGGAGACCACTAGATCTGAACTGAGTCTTGTACTGCTTTTTTAAAGTTAAATGTGGAAGGTGAGTGTTGGCTTGTTTGGGGAACACTGATATAAACTGAGCATTTGAGACCTGCCTTAAGCAGAACTGAGACTCTCCTTACGGTCAGACACCAAATGGTAACGACCTCTGTCCAGCAGGGGTCACTTCACTCAAGCACCCACCAAAGAGGGTGAAGCAAGTTGTCATGTTCCATCTAAATCCTCACAAATAGTCAGAACACTCTAAGCTTTGAAGAGGTAAGAGGTTTGCAGTTGAATATTAAGCTTAAAATGGTTGTGGACATTTCTTGCAAAGGCAGGATCCAGAAATGAATCACAGAAGTAATTGCTGAGAAAATCGTCCTTCATATGGAGGGAAGAACAGGAGGAGGTTGCTAAAGGTCTCTAGGACAAAGCTGTAGGAAATGAGCTGGAATTACAGGCCTCGAAGCTGCAGGTGGAGGAGGAGGGAGGATGCGGAAGCTGCCTTTTAGAGCCCTCAGGCTGGCCGGCCACACCTGCTCCCTGGACAGGCTGTTTGAGGCCCTTGAGCAAAGCTCATTTTGCCTTATTGTGACTGAGTCTTCCAGAGAAATCTGTTTCCTGACTGCAAGCTGATAAATCAGAGCTAGCTGTGGATGGGTCACTTGAAGCAGCTGATCTAAAACAATTTCATTCTCAAGCAGAAACAACAAAACAGAACAATTGCCAGGGGAAGAAATGCAGCCGTGCTCAAGACGCTCTGAAGAGGGGTGAGCGGTAGTGGTGGTGGATGGAGGAGCCCAGCCTCATCTGTGGTTTGGGGCCACAGGCAACGCTGGGCAGTGATGACTTGGCCCCTGTCCTTGTGGTGAGCTCACCTGAGGGCTGAAGCCAACTGTGTTCAAGGACAGACTAGGAAATGAGAGGAATCTCTTGAGAATCTAAAGTCAGAGCCCAGCTGGAGGTTCATCAGTGACTCAGATTTCTTAGTCTTCTGGGTACTTCTTCTCACCCAAAAATCAGCGACCATCCACTGCTTACCAGTTTGTAACTAGGGCAGTGAAACAGAAGGTCTTTATTTTTCCTCCCTTGTATGTCACCCACATGCTAAAACGGTTGCTTAACCTTCTGAATTTTTTTTGAGGTGGGGAGGCAGTCTCCTTATGTTGCCCAGGTTGGCCTCAAACTCCTGGGCTTAAGTAATCCTCCTGCCTCAGCCTCCCAAGTAGCTGTGACTGCAGGTGTATGCCACTATACCTGGCTTTTGAGTATCTTTGTAAATCCAGAAATATTACCACTGTCTCTCCCTCTACTTACTGTAGGCATCATGATCAGCTCTTGCCTCGGTTACTGCAACAACTTTCTCAATGACCACCTTGCTGCTTCCTAAAACATGCAGCCAGAATGATCTAATTTTCTAGTATTTTATTATGAAAATTTTCAAATGTTAGGAAAGTTGACAGACTTTTACAGTGAACATCCACTTTGATTTTACTCTTACAGTTTTGCTTTCTTTGTTGTATGCTAACTAGCCACCTTCCTCCTGGGCAATTAATCAATCTTACATGCATCTCAAAGTAAATTTTAGGCATTAGTACACATTTTTCTAAATAATTCAAGCATGCATATAATTAGCCAGAATTCAATACTTGTTTGAAATCTTTACTTTCCTCTAGGATGATCTTTCTAAAATGTAAAGATGGTTACCTTGGCCATGTAAGTCTCAAATCCTTAACATGGTATATAGACCCTTTAAAAATTTGTTACATTTATCTAATCGTATTATACAAATTAGTGAGCTTCACTGTTACATTTATGTGGTCCCTTTTCGCTCTGGTCCCTGTTTACTCTCCCATTCCCGTCAGTTGTCCTTTCTTTTGTCTACACTGCAGGCATTTGTTACCTACCATGTAACTGCCCTGTGTCTAACAGGTGGCTCGCTGGCCAGGGCTGTTCCCTCCTAGCCACTCACCCTCTGTATCTGTGATTCCTCGGCTTCATGAAAGGACAACTCACCTCTGGCAGGACCCCCACAAGCTGGTTGGATGCTCTCTTGGGGTTTTACATGTGCCACAGCCTGTACCCCTGTACCCCACCTCCTGCCCTCGGGAATGCCCATGACAGCCTCTCCTTGCTGTGCAAATGTACTCAGCCAGGCGGAGCCCCAGTGCCCACCCAGAGCAGACAGTCCATGGATGTTTGCTGAGAAGATGAAAACACATCTGAGAACAAAACAACAGTTCTTAACAATGTTTTAATTCAGACACTAGTTTAACCTCATATCACTCATCTCTTTCCCTCCCTCAGCATCTTTCCTTTCTTTCTTTTCTCTGCTGTATCCTGTCCTCCTTTCTAGTCTAAAATGACCTCTCCCTCTGTCTTCGCTCCATCATTTTTCTTCCCCCTGTTCTTTATCCTCTCTCCCTTTCCTCCTCTTCTTCCTCCCTTTCCCTCTCTCCTTGCTTCTTGATTGTGACTGTGCTCCTCTCCCCTTTCTCCTCTCCTCTCCTCTCCTCTCCTCTCTCCTTTCCCTCCTCTTCCCCTCCCTAAATTGCTTCACCCTCACAATTTTCTCCCTTGCTACAAACTTTCAGATGGGAACACCTTCATTCCTTGAGACTTCTGTGAAATTTCAGTGTGTTAATGCTGGATGCTGTTATTGCCACTTGAAGGCCACTTTTTATTTTTTTATATTTATTTTTTACTTTAAAAATAAAAGGAGGAAAACATTAACAGACAGACAACCTTTTACAAAATAGCAAAAGAACAGTACAGACAATACAGAGTTACAAACACAGTGGTAGGAAATTAACAATGCTTGTTGTATTACATATTGATATCTTCAAAGTGGTTTCTCATGAAAACAGATACAGACGTAATATTGATCAATCAAGGACTCATGGACAGTTTCTTTCAGCAAAGAAATAGAAGACAGTAGAGCAACTATGTTAACTATCCTGTATATACATACATACAAAATTTCTCCTTCTTTGCCTTCTCTTTTCCCACATCCCAGTTGCCCTTTATCCTTGAATGTTTTCCTATCATTTCACAATGTCTATCATACCTCCTAATTTAAATTAACTCTTTCAGGTTTTACACTAGTGAAACAACGTGGTGCTTGCACATGCAGGTCTGATTTATTTCACTTATGAGTATGGTTGTTAGTTGTGACCATTTACCTATAAATGAAGGCCACTTTTTAGATTTAATCACAAGAAGGATGTGAGTGTGAAGTCTATCTGGTATTGAAGAGAGCGGAAAGAAAAGAAGAAGAAGAAAAGAGGAGAAAGGAAAAAGAGAAGGGAAAGAAGGAGAAATTTTGTATGTATGTATATACAGGATAGTTAACATAGTTGTGCTACTGTCTCCTTCGAGGTGAAGGAGAACAGATAGAAAAAACCAAAGCTCTATGGGAAGGAGATTAGATGAAAATTAGAGACAGCAGCAAATCTTTAAAGAATAATCTTTATTCTCCAGCTCATTTTTCTTCTAGTGGTTGATGACTTCTGTCATCTTCATCACACTTTCCCAGTTGCTAATGTCCCATTAATTCATTCCAACCATGCTGCTGTGGGGGTCTACTAGATAGTATTAGGAGCAGTATTATAATGCAGAAATGTTTCCAAGCTGCCCCACATCTCTCTCTCAAACTGTCCTTTCATCCAAATTCCCCACCAGGTACTGAACTGTCTTTCTCTGTTTCCTAGAGACCTATGTCTGTTTATTATGGTTCCCCTGTGTCACTCACATTTTATAACCACTGCTACTCAGCTTTCACCTACTATTCTATAAAATCTTCTCCTGCCAAATTCAGAAGCAACCTGTAGATCATTTGATCCAATGCACAATGTCTGCCCATAGATTATGTGACTGCTCAGCTGCCCCGGTCAAGGTATCACTGAACGCTGCCTTCTTGATACTTGCCTCTCCCTTGATTTTCAAGGCTCACGTTGCCCTGGTCTTGCTTCTACATCTCAGCTTGCTCCTTCTCAGTCTCCTTGAGGGCTCCATTTCTTCTCTGCCACTTAAATATTTTCTCAAGTTCAGCTCTTGGACTCTTCTCTTCTCTTTGGGCCATCTTACCCACAACAGGGCTTATATATGGATTCTCCTAAATCTCTCTCCACTTCTGACCTGGAGAGTTATAGATCCATGTATCTCCAAAGATAGTTCACTGGGTTTTCTTACAGGCTCCCTACACTGCACTGTGCTTAGCTCTCTACTCAATCTGGTTTTCTGTACTGGTTAGTACAGATTTCTTCCCTCCAGTCAGAAAGCTAGAGGCTTGAACTTAGTCTGGATTTCTCTTCCTCTCCCAGTGTAAGCAAACCTTTAACATGGTGTACAAGGTTCTTCATGGTCCAGCCATTGGTTGCTACAGAAACTTCCCTGTCCTGCTGTTATCCTTGGACTTGCATCTGCCAGAAAGATCCTGTCCTATATTTTCTCTGGCCTGTTTATCCCTTAGAGCTCCAGTCAGGCACCACATTTCAGAAAACTTGTCAAGCTCTTTGTCTTAGTTACTTTTCTTCTTGCTGAGACAAAATACCCAACACCCAAAGTTAAGGGAGAAAAGGTTTATTTAGCTCACAGTTTATAGAGGTTTCAGTCCATAATCAGCTGGCTCCAAGGCAGGCTGGCACATGGCAGAGGGGCAATAATTCATTGGAGCAGAAGACAGCAAAAGCAACAGTGGAGAGAGAGAGAGAGAGAGAGAGAGAGAGAGAGAGAGAGAGAGAGAGA
>NW_004955414.1:293080-295904 GCF_000276665.1 Chinchilla lanigera
CAATCACCCACCCTTAATGCTAGCACCCTTAATCCTAGCATTGAACCATGAATCAGTCACTCTAAATTCAGCCACCTCTCAAAAAGCCCCATCTCATATTATATAAGGCTCTGGGGGGACATCTAGACACAAACTATAATAGCCTTCTTCTGTTAGGGTCCCTTCTGTAGCCTTCACAGTTTTCTGTGCTTCTTCTCAGCACTACATCTATTGCCCCCTTTTTAGACTCTGGGATTCTTCAGGGTGAGGATGTTATCTTATCCTTCTATTAGCAGCCTTTAGCACAGTGAATGGTGCACAGAAGTGCCTTACATGATTGAATAAGTGAGTGACTGAGTGGAATGTGACTCATGATAATTCTCAGGATCTGAATTTGTGGTGGAACTCAGTTTTTCTGAGTCCATGGGCACTGCTCTATCCTCATCGTTCAATTTTCAGTGAATGTCCCATCCTGCAAGCCTAATATATTTAGCATTTAAAGTATGTTCAGGAAGGGTACAAACTCATCAATAGCTCTTCTCATCATACTGGCTGCATTATTCTGGAGATGCCTGCTGATTTACATTCTCCCTGCTGGCTGCCTAATTCTATGCCAGTAGAGATTGTTTCTGTCAGTTTCACATGGGTGTCACTCAGTAGGCATTTGTTAAGCAGACAATTGTTCTTTGTAAGAACAATTCTCTCCTGTTAATTCTTATGTAGAAGCATACCAGTAAAATTTCTGGGAAACCTAAATTTTTGTTTGTTCTCACAGTTATAAATATTACATATATATGATATGCAAGCATATTGATATCTGTCTTCAAAAAATATTTCTGCCTTCCATATCCCTCTCATGTGATACTAGATATTGGTATGTGCCTGGAAGGGCTTGATGGGCTCATCTTCCTAACTCACCACAGCTCTGTGAGCCAAAAGGGTTGGGAAATGTGATTGGTGAATGGGTTTTTCTCTTAGGCCCATATACAATTTCCAGTTTGAAGCATGGAATTGGAAAATTATATTTCACAGACAAGAAAATATAGATATACATTTTTCTAGAAGTTTTAGTGTTATGTCTTTGCCTTTTACTAAAAAATGCAAGAAATCCCACAGAAGAGTTGGAAGGTCAGTAATGTACTTTATGGTTTACAGAAAAAAATAGTAGAAAATAAATAAATTTCAGATGGGAAATAGTTGTATCTACCTTTGTTCTTACAAATGAAAGCATAGAAGAAAGTTAGTTTTCCTAGAGATTATGGATAAATTGCCTTGAAATACAATGATTAAGGGTTGTTATTTCTAGAAGTGAATTTTGTGATTCTTCAATGACCTCTAATATAAACTACTGAGATGTAACATGTGAAGCTCTTGAATTGCTTTCTCTTGTGTTAAGACTTAAATCTCTGGAAAATAATAATGATTGTGGCTATTCAATGGCTACAATTTACAAAAAGTAGGTTTTAACTTGCTATATATCTTCTCATATTCGAGATGATGCTTCTTTTTCTTGTTTTCCAATCAAAGTCTGTGGGATGTCTGGTTGCCAAGGACAGTGGGGTTTAAGAGGAATCATTGAATCATCTTCACATTGTCCTTAAAGACAAAGAATTGTACTTACACGCAGAAATGTGGAAAATTTATAGCTCCTCCAAATTCCCTGATAAGGTGTTCTCTCTGAATCTGGAAGAAGTTCCCTGGAGCTCTTCCACTGAAGGATGAAAGGGCACTTTGGGTAGAGTGAAGGGACTCGGGATATGGCTGTGGTTGTTCTGAGAGCTGTGTCTTTACCATATCAGCAAGCCTTCTTAGGAAGGTGACAAAGATATCTCAAGTGTTCAGTTGTTTCCAGATCCTGTCTAAAACCCTTGATAGATTAATCTCAATGCCTGTCTTCTAGTCAAGGGTAAAGATTATATCATGTGTGAGTGTTATTTGCATACAACATAGTTCATACCGATTGTTATGAACAATTGTTGGGTGAATGGATGATTAAACAGCATCGTGTATCTACCATAAATCTTCTTTACAGATGACCTTGATGAGGTTATATAAGTTGCTCAGTTTTACTCTTTATCATCAAGTATCAGATATATTAACAATAGTTAACTTTTTATTATAGCATTTAAACTACAAATATCAAATAAAAGAGTGGTTATTAATGCTCCTCCATTTTACTTTTGTTGCTTTTGCTATTTTCCACTGTCAGGAACTATTGCCCTCTGCCATGTGCCACTCTGTGTTGGAGCCAGCTGAGTATGGATTGAAACCTGTACAAACTATGAGCAAAATAAACTTTTCCTTTCTTAATTTTGGATGTCAGGTATTTTGTCTCAGCAATGAGAGAAAAGTAACTAAGACAGATTCATTCTCGGCACTTAAATTCTCCTTGCTTTATAGGTATAGCTCAGTGGTAGATGGCATGGTCTACACATGTGAGAACTTCAGTTCAATTCCCAGAAAAAAAAAATCTTGCAAAACCCACAAAGTACTAAGGACTTGCTATGTGGTAGGCACTAGGCCAAGTATGTCACTCAGGCAGTATGACACAGCAACTCAACCCATAGGCTGGGGAAATATTACTCCAACTATAATCATGAAGAAATTGGTGTTTAAACTACCTCCATTTTTGCTTACCTCTTTCTTGTACCATTCTCTGAAGGACGTTTCTAGAATAGTACTGGCAAAACAATAGACCTGAGGACCAGTGGAACAGATTAGAAGATGCCAACACAACTATAAACACACTCAGCCACCTTATCTTTGACAAAGGGGCCAAACATGTTCACTGGAAGAAAGATAGCCTCTTTAATAAATGGTGCTGGAAAAATTGGCTCTCTACATG
>NW_004955414.1:297324-298361 GCF_000276665.1 Chinchilla lanigera
TTTTCTCTCCAGCCTCCCATTGCATTGGGACCCCACAACCACTTAGTGTCCTCTCCCCAACCATCAGCACAGGCAGCAGGAATCTCACTGCAGACCTCTCCAGAGCTCCACGTGCTTTTCCACTGCAGCCTGTACTGTCAGGGGAAAAATGGCTTCCAGGGGGTCGCCCCATGTATTGTGCAAGGTCCTTCTGGTTGAATAGCTTCTGAACATCTCTTGTGACCCCAGTCAACTAGACCTCTGAGTCTTCAGGCATAGTCTGTATTCTCATGTTCTCCGAGTCCTTGTTCAGCAGCTGCTTCTTTACTGACTCTGCACCTTTCTGGTTCTCAATAACAGGGGCAAGAGTGAAATGTTGTGTGGCATGTATTCCCAGGGGTTTCTCCATGTCAGAAGGATTCATGCACATCCACGGGAGGGCCTCCACAGGCAGTGCATGGTGGCCCAATTGTGTCATTTCTTCTCTGTGCCGTGATAGTTCTCAATTGCGCGGTGGTGGCCAGCCTGAGGGGCGGCTTCCTGGGTGCCAGGGGCCATCCTCCCGGGTGCTTGCAAGGCTGGCGGCTGGCCCCAAGTCTGGTGCTCCCCACCACAAGACTCCTATCTAGGACATATAAAGAGTTGAAAAAACTCAGACCCCCCAAGTTCAAAGACCTAATCCAAAAATGTGCATCTGAGAAGTATTCAAATTTCTCAGATGAAGAAATACAAATGGCAAAAAAATACATGAGAAAATGTTCTACATTATTGGTCATTCAAGAAATGCAAATTAAAACAACACTGAGATTCCATCTCACCCCAGTAAGAATGGCTACCATCAAGAAATCACCCAGCAACAAATGCTGGAGGGGCTGTGGGGAAGAAAGAACGCTTCCCCACTGTTGGTGGCAATGTTGATCACTTTGGAAATCAGTCTGGAAATTCCTCAAAAAATTAGGATTAGAGATCCCATTTATTTTATTTTATTTTTTTTTTATTTTAAAGATAAAAGGAGGGAAACATTAACAGACATACAACATTTTACAACATATCACAAG
>NW_004955414.1:298461-317445 GCF_000276665.1 Chinchilla lanigera
AAACTCAGACCCCCCAAGTTCAAAGACCTAATCCAAAAATGTGCATCTGAGAAGTATTCAAATTTCTCAGATGAAGAAATACAAATGGCAAATAAATACATGAGAAAATGTTCCACATTATTGGTCATTCAAGAAATGCAAATTAAAACAACACTGAGATTCCATCTCACCCCAGTAAGAATGGCTACCATCAAGAAATCAACCAGCAACAAATGCTGGAGGGGCTCTGGGGAAGAAAGAACGCTTCTCCACTGTTGGTGGCAATGTTGAAGAACGAACACTTCTTCACTGTTGGTGGCAATGTTGATCACTTTGGAAATAAGTCTGGAAATTCCTCAAAAAATTAGGATTAGAGGTCCCATTTAAACCAGCTATTCCCTTTCTAGATATTTGCTGAGAAGAGTTGAAAACATCATACCAAGGCAATATATGTGCACCCATGTTTACAGCAGCACAATTTGTCATAGCAAAATCTTGGAAAAATTCTAAATGCCCATCAACTGAGGAGTGGATAAGAAAAATGTGGTATTTTTTTTCTGGTACCAGGAATCGAACTCACAACCTTGTACTTGCCAGGCAGGCACTATGCTGCTGAGCTAAATCCCCAGTCCTATTTTTATACAATGAGTATTACTCAGCTATAAAGAAAGATAAACTCAAGGCTTTTATAGGTAAATGGATGCAACTAGAGACCATACTCATAAGCAAAATAAATCAGATCTGCATGTGTAAACACTGGATTATCTCCCTGGTGTAAAAACCTGAAAGAGTAAATAAAACTGGAAGGTGCAATAGATATTATGAAAGGGAAAGAAATTGTTTAATAGGAAAGAACAACTGGGATGAGGGAAAGGAGAAAAGAAAGGAAAAAGAAAGGGAAACACACACACACACACACACACACGATAACTAAGACAATTGTACTAATTTCTGTTTATTGAAAGAAACAGTTAATGTTTAATTGTTTAATTGTTTGCTCAATCTTACATACCGATATCTGGTAATCTGAGCAACTACTTTGGAGATAACAAGTAATGCAACAACCATTGTTGATATCCTATCATCTTGTTTTGAAATTCTTTATCATTTTTTAGTTTTTGTGTTGTTTTGTTTTTGTTTTTGTCTTTGTTTTTATTTCTTTCTTTGCTCTTTAAAATAAAAAAAGGATGTTTGCAGGAGATCCATTCTCTAAAATAGCAGAATTTTCCATATTCAAAAAGTATTGGAGGAACTCATGCTTCACTCCCACCTGAGGACTGAGTATACAAAATGATGTTTACAGACTTTGAGGAGTCCTGTAGGAAAGTCTTTCTTTAACTCCACTAAACTCAGCATTTCTGGGTATATTTGACTGCAGTAGCCCTTTGTGTACTACACTCATCAACATCAAGGCATGAGTGTTGCCAGTCACGCTCAGGGCAGTGCTAGCCTGCTAAGTAGCACTGGTATCAGCATCACACCAGGAACAGTGGCAAGGTGCTCAGATGATGCTGAGCTATAGGTCATGCCTCTTACTTAGATAATACCTCACACTTGTTTATATTTTTGTTTAAAAATCTTACATGGGCTAAATTTACATTCAAATGGACTTGTTTTTTCCATAGGGTACATATCAAATTCCAGTGAAAGGCAAATCAGCAGAATGAGCCAGAGGACTTCTCAATTCTTTTATAATTTTTTTGTGTGCCATTTTGATTTTCTCTATATTTACTTTTTTATGTATTTTAAATATATTACTTTAGTGGTAACTCTAGGGTTTTCAACTAACATCCTACATTTCTAACAATCTTGTCTGAATTGATACTAACTTCAATAGTGTACAGAACTCTGCTCCTGTACAGCTCCACTTCTACTTCTGTGTTATCGTCACTAATTATATCTTACTCATTGTGTGCCCCTTAAGATAAAGTTATAATTTTTCTGCACTTGTACTCTAAATTATATAGGAAATGAAGGAGGAGTTACAAACCAAAAATAAATTAATCCTGGTTTTCATACTTACCTACATAGTTAGTATGACTGGTGTTCTTTATTCAAACAATTTTGAGTTACTGCCTAATGTTCTTTCTTTTTATCCTGAAAGACTGTCTTTAGCACATTTTGGAGAACAGATCTATCAATAAATGTATAAGGAATGCCTTACTTCTATTTAATTTTTGAAAATGCTTTTGACAAATATGAACTTCTTGGTTGATAATGCTTTAAATGAGACACCCCGTTGAGTGTGGTGGCACGTGCCTATAATCTCAGCACTTGGGAGGCTGAGGCAAGAGGATCACTGTGCAGCCAACCTATGCAACCTAGTGGATTCAAGGCCAACTTGAACTACATAGTGAAATTCTGTCTAAAAAATAAAGAAAAATGTGTCACCCCATTGCCTTCTGATGTCCATTGTTTGTGATGAGAAATTGGCCGTTAATTTATTGAGAACCACTTGTACATGGATGGCTAGATGATTCTCCTATGTTACTTTGAAAACTGATTTTTGTCTTTGTTTTTTATTACAATGCATCTCCATGTGAATGTCTTTCTATATCCTACATGAAGTTTATTGAATTTTTTGATGTATAGATTCATATCTTTCATCAAATTTGGAATGTTTGTGTCATGATTACTTCAAATATTTCTTCTACATTCCCCTCCTCTTCTTTGGATGCTTTTTGGCATGCTTCATGTTGTCCCTTCTGTCCCTTAGGCTCTGTTTTCTTGTTTATTTTTTCTTTCTATTTCTCTGACGGTATTTTTTTCATTTTCTTTTACAGAGAGAATAAAACCAATAAAAGTAATGCAGAATTTCAAAACAATATGATAGGAAATGAACAATGGTTATTGTATTGCATATTCTTCTCTTCTAATTTTAATGAAACTTTAATCAAGTTAGTGACTCTTCTGTTGGCTCAGCTCTACCACTGAACCTCTCCAATAAATTTTTCATTTTGCTTATTGTATTTTTCAGCTCCAGAATTTCTATTTGGTTCCTTCTTATACACTCTTGTATTGATGTTCTGAATTTGATGAGATATGATTCTATGGCTTCTTTCAAGTTTTTTCCCATAGTTTAGTTATTTGAGCATGTTTAAGGCAGTTTATTGAAAGCCTTTGTCTGATGAGCTCAATACCTAGGTTTCCTCAGGGGATGTTTCTGTCAGTTTATGTTTGTTTATTTTCCTCTCAGTGGACCATCCTTTCCTGTTTGTTTGCATCTTCATAAACTCATAATTTCCTGCATTCTTATAAGTCTAGAAATCAGATTCTCTCCTCTCTACTTCCCATGATCTGGTTTTGTTTGTTGTGGACTGCAAGCATCTATTTGTTTAGTAAAACTTCCAAATTATTTTGGAAGTCTTTGCAAAATTTCTTTTCTTGTGTGGACATACTAATCTCCTGTCCATTACCTGTCAGTTAACCAGTGGCTTGAGTGATATTTCCTCAAATGCCTGGAACTAAAAATAAAGCAAAATATATTTTGTGGAATTTTCAGTCTTTGCAGATTGCTTCTGAGCTGGAGCAGTTCAATGCTTAACCAAACCACCTACAGCTCTGTCTTAACACTTAGCCTCCTTTTTATGCAGAGCCCAAAACTTAGCCAGGAATGCACGCAGTGAACCATTCTTGGTCTTTCTGAGCACATACTCAGAGTTGGGAAGGCATAGGGTTCTCCGGATTCCCTGATGTACACAGCGGTCCTTCAAAGTTCCTATTTCCTTATGTATTTTCCTGTTTAGCTCCTCATTCCTAGACATTTGATTTGTCTGCTGCTTGCCTTACTCTATGGCTCCTTTTCCCATACTGCTGTCAGCAGTATAATTTCTTTAAATGTCTTTGACAAGAGTGTGCTTGTCTAGGTAGCCTCCATCAGAGGAATTCAAAGTTGGGTAAAACAAAGGCAAGCCTCAAGGAAAGCCAATTTCTCGGGGCTGTAAAATCAAAGTGCACAAACACAATCAATTGATAAAAATATCCACGTCACTGTGTCTGGCAACCAGTAAGCTGCACTACAGGAATGTGAGCCACAAAGTTGTTATCACCAAGTTGCAGAATGTGGGAGAGCAGGTGAGTAAGTAAAAATGCCACACGATTCCTTACCATAATTTCACAGCATCATTAAATCTTCCCCTTGTTGTAAGATTTTTAAACTAGATTTCCAAGTTACAAAATAATTGATTCTGACCATTTTGGCATCCTTAATGCTTATTTCAGTGGAAAAACAGATTCTTGGAACTTCCTATTTGACCATTTTGGTTGACATTTGTCTTTCAAATTTCTGCTGAACATAGATTCTATGATTTCACTAATCACATTGGGATTCATGGAAAGAACTTGGAGGTCCTCTGAAAGATGTCATGGATCATCTGTGTCCACTGGCCCTACACCATCACCTTGGGTAATGTGTAGTCTCAAACTTCTCTCAACCTAGATTTTATGATTCCATGAATCTCTTTGAAATGCCCTGCAGTGCTTGTTTCAGCAGCACATATACTAAAATTGGAACAATACAGAGAAGATTAGCATGGCCCCTTTGCAAGGATGACATGCAAATTCGTGAAGCATTCTATATTTTTATATATATGCACTTATGTTCATAGCAGCACAGTTTGTAATTGCTAAATTGTGGAAGCAACCCAAATGTCCATCCACACAGGATTGGATAAGAAAATTGTGGTACTTTTATATAATGGAATATTGCTCAGCTATAAAGAAAGATAAACTCAAGGCTTTTATAGGTAAATGGTCACAACTAGAGACAATACTCATAAGTGAAATAAATCAGACCTGCATGTGCAAGCACCGCATTGTTTCACTAGTGTAAAACCTGAAAGAGTTAATTTCAACTCGGAGGTATGATAGACATTGTGAAATGTTAGGAAAGTATTCAAGGGTAAAGGGCAACTGGGATGTGGGAAAAGAGAAGGCAAAGAGGAGAAATTTTGTATGTATGTACATACAGAATAGTTAACATAGTTGTGCTACTGTCTTCTATTTCTATGCTGAAAGAAACTGTCAATGAATCCTTGATTGATCAATATTGCATGGCTCTATCTGTTCTGATGGGAAACCTCTTTGAAGATATCAATATGTAATACAATAAGCATTGTTAATTTCCTACCACTTTGTTTGTAACTCTGTATTGTCTGTGCTGTTCTTTTGCTATTTTGTAAAAGGTTGTCTGTCTGTTAATGTTTTCCTCCTTTTATTTTTAAAATTTAAAAAAAAAGAAATGCCCTGCAACAAGCCCTTAGTTTTAGGTCTATTTCCATGTTTGTATCTTGCTTTAATTTTGCATATCTCTCAATATTATTTTAATATCCTGACCTATAAATATGCCATCATTTAGTCAATCATTTTCCTTATTTGACCATTTCAATACAGGTTTGTTGGAAATGGCCCTTTCTGCTTACAGGTAAGCACAGGACATGATTCTTTTTAAAAATCTCTTTCAACAGCTTTATAAACCAAACCAGTCAAAATTATTTGAAAACAGTAACTTCTCTGAGCCTATTTCCCTGCTCAGCTAGGTTCTTTGGAGATAGGAATTATGAAAGTCTGTTTCCCTTTGACCTGAAAAAGGATCTGCTGAGTAACAAGCACAGTTTGCTCCTCATGCTGAAGAACTATTACAGAGAAAGTCAAATTGCACAGGGCCCATTGCGCTCTGTCTTTCTTCAAGACAGCCTGCCAAAATCAACAGAGATTTTGACCTAAATACCCAGTGATTACTGAGTCTTGTCTTCTTTCCTTCTGCCCTACTCAGCTTCTCATGAGTCTACCCCCAGCACTGCTCCTCTCACCTGAAATGGATGGGGCTTGGGAAAAGCAGATCCCATTTCCTCATGCATTTGTTCATTTATTTTAAATTTTCATGAATCCTTTCTATGATCCATGTATAGTTCTAAGCATGAGGAGTAAAAGAAGAGGAAGAAAAGAAAAAATACTTGCTCCCACAACACACATTTTCTAGTTAAAGGAACCCCAAAGTAAATAAACGAAAAAGAAAAAGGAGAGATATGAAAAGATTACTGTCATAATCAGTTTTTGGAGTTATAGCTATTTCTATAAGATAGTCAAGAAAAGCCTATTTGAGGAGGTGATATTTGAGCTTAATGATTAGAATGGCTTAATTCTGTGATGATTTGAGTGAAGGCTAGCCCTGTTCAGAGCAGAGAATCTACTATGTAAAAATCCCTGTGCTGAAATTTATAATGGCTAGGTCTTGGGTGTAGGGAACCTTGTTGGTTTCTTGTACTCTGGAGAGAAATGGTGGTGGGTATGAGAAAAATAAAGATAAGAGACAAGAGCTGGGTCAGGTGGAGTTACCTGTCACTGATGGGAAGAGAACTGACATCAACAGTAGGGGCATTTATTTTATACTCTTGCAAAGTTAGTATCAGGAGAGGTAATGTTGCCTAGTGACTAACAAATGTAATTGTCAGACAAGATGCTTTTTTCAATACAGAGGTAGCTTGACTGCTTGAAGCACTCTGGCTCTGTCCTGCCCTCACACATATGACCAATATCCAGCTCCAGGGGCTCCCAACGCTTGAGAATAGCGTGTATGTCCATCAACAGATAAATGGGGAAGGAAAATATGGTATTTATACACAATGGACTATACTGCCATAGAAAAGATAACTTGAGGCATTTGTAGGTAAATAGATGCAACCTAAGAACATAATATGAAGTGAAATAAGTCAGATACACAAGCTCAGACATTATATGGATCTCTTATTTCATACAAATAAAGAGCAAAATAGAAGAGAGATAAATAGGAAGTAGGGAGAAGTTCAAATACTTCCCCAAATTACATGTTCCACTGTTTAAAAAATATTTTAGTATATATGATAATTTGTTTCATACTACTACTTATCTTAATTTATTGAAAGCAAGTGTTAGGGGCTGGGGATTTAGCTCAGCGGCAAAAGCGCCTGCCTGGCAAGAGCAAGGTCATGAGTTCGGTTCCCGGTACCAGAGAAAAACCAAAACCGAAAGCAAGTGTTATCTATTTGTTTTTTGTAAGAATCTTTTTAGTTATGTCTTGTACTGAGTAACTACTGAAGATACTGATACACAGTATAATAACTATTGTTATATTCTTATTATATGGCTATGAAATTTTATTTTATTTTTTCATAAAATAAAAAAAGATTTAAAAAATCTTCTTCTGGGAACTTTGAGAGGCATAGAGTTGAGTAAGTTGAAACTCATACCTCAAGTACTAACCTAAGAATTCCTTGGGTGAACTGAAGTCATGAAATAACATTATAAAGCACTAGAGGATAAGGAACTCTGGCCAGCACCTGGGGTGGAGAGGGAAGGTGGCATGTCTCATACTTATGTTCCTTAAGGAATGACATTCCCATTCTCAGAAATGGCATGGAGCCACAGAAGCCTATGGAATCAGATATAAAAGTTTTGAATAAGAGTCATGGTTCCATTTGTTTATGATGGAATAGAAATTGCAATCATCTTTATAGAAAATACAAGGAGAGAAAATGAAATAGCATTTTGCCAGGGTCTTGTCAATGGTAACATTGCAGTCTTACCATCTCTGCCCTGAAATGTTTATAGGGTCGTATTCCTCTGCCCTGGCTTCTTATCTTCTTAGGGAGGCATCACCTTGCACCACCCGCTCATTCACATTCCCCAGGAGCAGACTGAGGAGTGGTGAGTGAGATAAGGGGCTGAGCACAAGTGGTCAGCCCCACTCTTCCCTTTGGGGGTCTACTCAGCATTCTGGTTTCTTCCTTCTTAATGTAAGGAACAGGCTTTACTCAGGAGGCCTACAAATGTTTAGCACCACTGTGGTAAGTCTTGCTTAGGTTTACTACTAAGGAAGCCACATTTTTCTGTATTCACTTTATAAATGAAGAAAATAAGCCAATATTTGAAGATGTAGATGACTTACTTCTTTATTCTTCAGTAGTTCCCAACTCAGATGGTGAAAAGTCATGCTATTTGTTTGTCCTACCTCACATCTTTACAGAATTTTGTAAACTTGCCAACAAGATTTTTGTTGTCCAACTGGACTCAGGTCATCCTAGTTTTGCACTAATTAATACATAAATTTTAACACCTTTATTTTAATATCTTAGTCATAGCGTGTTATGGCTTATTTCTTGGAAAAGGCAATTATTAGAAGATGATTTTTTTAAAAAAAAGGTTTCTTCCCTCTCATTGGCAGCATCTCAGCGTCTCAGGATAAGGGAAAGGATTCTGCCTTAAAACAATGTTTTTCAAAGTATAGGTCTGAACTCATTAGTCAGCCATAATATCATGGCAATATTGGATCATGACATTTTAAAGTGATAGCATAGGATCAATATTATCAGAATGAACCATACAGAGGATTATTTTATGAAAAGTGTATTTAATTATATTTGTATATTTGTGTGTGAGAGAGAGAGACAGAGTTGAGTTACAATATAATAATGTTTTGTGCAAAGAAGGACTAGGTAGTCACTTGCTCATGAGCAACAAATAAATAATATACCACAGCTGCTTTTAAGTTGGCTATGTGCTCATGATGGCATGTCAGAAGAGGCAGTGAGTGCTGCTTGATCTGATTTGTAATCCTACCACGGTGTACTCCACTCTTTCTCTCCCTGCATATCCCCTGGGTGCCAAGTACTGAGCCTAGGACACCATTAAAACTATATGATAAAGACAGAAGCCTCCACTTGTATAAACCTTAAATTGCTGTGTGGAACAAATCCCTTTATTACCAATTCTCCCCACCGGAAGCACAGAAATACTAGGAAAATGAGAGGAAAGGACTTCTAATATGTTGAGCTACTCATATTTGTGGTGGTTTACTTGTTATACCAGATAACATTATCTCAATAAATAAATATTTCTTACTATGTGTTTAAAGGTCACTGTGAAACCATTAATGTTTCAGGATCCTGGACAGGAACACATCTCCACTGTCTACTCCCAGGAAGCAGGAGCTGTTAGGATATGCTTGTAAATTCTCCTCATAACATACAGCAAGCCACTGATGCGTACCCAAATATGTTGCTCTATACAGAGGAGCCACGTATGTTGAGTGGGAAGTGTACAGACTACTCTGATTTGTTGGAATTTCCACAGTCAGATGAAATATGTGAAGGCACTCCAAGTTGGCATCCAGCATGAACCATAAAAGTGTAAGACTAAAGAAACGAAGTATATTTGGTTACAGTGAGCCAATTCATACTGAGGTAGCATAAACTTTCTCTACCCTGTAAGGCAAGTGTCACATTTTATAGCTGAAGAAACTAGAGAAACAAAGTCACTTACCCAAGATCTCACCATTATATTATAGCAAAGCAAGAGTTACACTAAGACAGTTTGAGGGAGTAGTCTGAACTGCTAGCCCTGGATACATGGATCTTCTCTTGTTAACTTCCTCTGCAGCATGCTGAATACTGTGAACAGTTGCCTTTAGATTTCCAGGAAATGATGGCTATTCCTGAGATTCAGACACTGGTAAAATACCATCTGTATGTTAATACATCTCTGTTAACTTAAGTACTTCATAGACTTTATACATACTTAGGAGGCAACATGGTATGGAGCAGGCATCACAAAACACTTTCTAGATGACTACCCTCTCCTTCAAGTGAAATCTCAGGCTAACTGGTTGGAGCTGGCAGGGAAAGCCTGGGCTTCCACTCTGCCGGGCAGCCACACCCCACTATTCCTCATCTGACCTGATGCCATGGTGCCATATTGCTTACACACTAATGCACAGGAGAGGATATGAACTTTGAGTTAGACCAGCCAATGTTCCTGCTTTATTTATTTATACACTGACTTATTCATAAATACTTATTGAAGACTGCATGCTATATATACTAGTCTGAACACTGAGCCCATGCCTTTTTGGTTGTGTGGTTTTCTTAGTCTCTCTGGGCTTCTGCTGCTTTCCATGAAAATACACCTAGTGCTGCCTCAGAAGCCCCACATGATGGGAGAGGATGCACACATGGCATGCAGTGAGGTCCTCCGTGACACACTCCATGAGTCCTGTTTATTCAGTGCTTGTTCATTCCTCCCTCACTTCCTGTGCTGGTCATAAAAGTACAACGTAATTCAGAGTGAATTCATTTCCAAAACATGGCAAATACACACACATGCATACATGCACACATGCACAGAGAAGCATTTTTAAAACAACTCCAGCTGTTTCCATTTCTTATCTTTCACAATGGTGTATAGATTTGAAAGGCTTCCTCTTTATTCCCCTCCCACTTACAGCTTAATCCGTTTCTCAGTTTCTGTTCATGACCAGAGTGAGCAGACACCCTTTTTACCAGTCTTCGTTTTTCTTGGGCTGGCTATTTCAGGCTCACTCTCAGTATTTCCTCCTTATCAGCTGAGTTCAGCTTCTTCCTGGTCATCTGCTGAACACCTGACACACACTAAAAAATTATTAGACACTGAAAAAAGTTGTTTTATTCTGTGAATATTCAGCATCCTCCAGTTATAATAAGATTTCACCTTCATTTCTTCTGGGTAGAATTTCTTTCTTTCCTGCTGGTGGAAGACTAAACACAGCTGGCTTTGAGAATAGCCAGTAGTGACCAGGGCTAAGATTGAACAGGTTTTCAACAATTTCCACTGGCAACCACTATGGGAAGTTTAAAATCATATCACTTAATTCAGTAAAGGAAAACTGTACCCATTTAAAATTTTCTGTAAGGCCAACGCTTCATTCATTATATAGATGGTGTAATAGCTAAGAATGGAGTCTTTGGAGCAGGACCACCTGCTTCAGGAGCCCAGCCATCTCTCACATTAGCTATGTAACAGGGGCACATTGCTTAGTCTCTATGCCTAGGTCTTCTTATCTGAAAATTAAGCATGTTAGCACCTATCTCATCACATGCTTATGAAGTACAAATAAAATGATTTAATATGGGTAGAACATTGTTTAACTGATGAAAAGCACTCATGTCATCTATTATCATTATTTTAAGTAAATGTTTTTCTGAACAGTATTTCCAGAGCTCTGAAAATTATAAAAACTCAGCCAAATTATAAAAGCTCAATCATTTGTCAGGGTTTATGGGAGAAAAAAGGGAAAGGAATATATGGAGGATAAACCCTTCTTGGATTGCTTTAGCTCTCATTGTGAAACAGGGGCATTATATTCACATCCTTAGGTCTTTCCTTGCCTTCTTTCTAAATATATGATAGATATGTAATCATGATGGTAGAACGAATGAAAGGGAGCATAATGAATGGAAGGAATGAGTATATAAATGAAAATGCATGCAAGAAGAGAATGACCAAAGAAAGGGAGCACTGCCAGCGGAATGAATTAGACAGCCGTATCCCTTTCCATCATCTCCGATGTTCACTTTGTCATGCTTCACTCAAATATACCACTCTGCTGTGCTCCAGTCGCCTCCAAACTAAGAAGACCATTGGTAACTCCATACTGCGTCCTATACCCTCTGCCCTTCACACACACAAGGACTCTTGGCTTGTGGCTGTGCATTCCGGGCTACTTTGTGATTTTTGCCTATAGTCCTCTGTGGCCTACAGGTCTGCCCCATTGCCAGCCCCGGCTTTCCAGGAAGGCCTAGCAAGAGCCCACCTGTTCAGTGTAGGCAAAAGCAGATTCTGATACTGTTGAGGAAGAAAACTAAGATGGTGTTTGCCATATGGCTCTGCTTTCCAGAAAGACTGGAGGATACTCATAATCATAGCCATATTTGGGGTACTTGAGGATCACAGGACTAGATTTTGTTTTCAAGAACTCTTGGACTCAGCTTTAAGATGGAGCAAATTTCTGTGCACTGTTGTGTATTAGCTACCTCGATATTTCTACTGTGCACTGACTCTGCAAAGTAAGAATTCCTCT
The DNA here is from genome assembly GCF_000276665.1 of Chinchilla lanigera. Taxonomy (NCBI): domain Eukaryota; kingdom Metazoa; phylum Chordata; class Mammalia; order Rodentia; family Chinchillidae; genus Chinchilla; species Chinchilla lanigera. The sequence continues at coordinate 310,310 of NW_004955414.1, forward strand.
GACATGGTATTGACAGAAAGCAGTTTTCTGATGGCGTGAGCGTGTGTACAGGATATGCATCAGAAGTGCCTTGGCACAGTAGCTTCCCTTCAGTTTTCTTGAGACTACGCCTGCAGTTTGGTCAGACCCAAGTAGGGAGGCCCAATTAAGTTGAGTATAGAATATGGTAAACTTGGATTGTAACAATTATAACAACCTATGCCTATACACAAACTCCATTTCTTATTCCTCTCTAGTCACCAAGAGGGAAGTGACACCCTATTTAACATGAGGGATGAAAAGAAGAGAAGTTGGTTAACGGTTATATATCAAGGTGCTGCCAACAGTCAAATGCTTCAGTCTTGTGTAGTCTAATGGCATTATTGTGATTTACAAATTTTGCAGATGGTACAAATCTAGCATGTGGTGTTACTTACATAACTGACAAACTGCACAAAAATTACAGTGATACACTGACTCCAACAAAATAAAATGTTAGATGAATCAATTTAAGGTTCTACCTTCATGGGGCTGGGGATTTAGCTCAGCGGCAAAAGTGCCTGCCTGGCAAGCGCAAGGTCGTGAGTTCGGTTCCCGGTACCGGAGAAAAACCAAAAAAAAAAAAAAAAAAAAAAAGGTTCTACCTTCAGGTCTGAATATCAATTGCACAAATGAGGCTGTAGATTACAACTATTTAGAGAACTTCCTTGGGGTCTGATTTGAATTCTACTTCTACCACTTGCAGAATTAGGTAAATTGGTTAACCCTGTGAGCCCTAACTTTCCCACCTGTAATGTTTAGTTAATTATACTAACCTTGAGAGGTTGTTTAAAGGTTCTACAAATGAATATGTATTAAAGTGCCTGGAACTTTACTAAATATTCAGGGAATTATTTCTCTCCTCAAGTTGGCTCCTCTTAAGCCCCTCAAAGGCCTCATGGCTTCCAAAGAGACTATGTTCTTGTTTTATAAATGCTGAAAACAAGAATAAGGTAAAGTGAGACAAGGATCTGCCTCATTTCCATTTCATGTTGTATCCCAATTTTTTACCTCTCTCTGTGCAATTTTCTTCCTTGTATGACCTTGATATTTACAGTAGGTTGAGATGGGGTGGCTAGACCCTGGGACCAATGCTAATGTCATCGTGCCAGTGATTCTCTGCAATACTGCTGTCAAGCTTTGTGTTAACAAGCAAAATAGTGGTGGTGGCGTAGGATGGAAGGCAGGGCTGAGTTGGCAAGAAGGGAGAGGAGGGAATATGTAATTGCAGCACAATTATGGTACCACTTTGCAATTTCTCTTCTAGAAAATACAGGCAACTGAAATCCACCATCAATTATAACCTAAATAATAGCTTTCTCTATAAATTTACTCAGACTGTATGCCAAAGTCCATCACAGCTAGCCTATCTCAGATAATTCATGTAGTGAGGGATTATATGGCCCAGAAGGAAGTATTAGAGATGGGAAATTGGAGACCTTGGTTCTGGCTGTATATTTGTTGTTGACTCTCTTTGTGACCATAGGTAAATTACCCACCCTGTGCCTCAAAATTCTCATCTATAAATTGGCAACAATACTACCTATGTGGCAGTACTTGAAGATTAAATGAGAGTGTGTGTACAGATTACCTAGTACTTCGAACAAATCCCTTTTTGGGCCTTAGCACCTATAGTAATAAGTTAATTGAAGGTATGTTTTTCAACCTTGTAGACTCTAAAAAATACAACATCATGAAAGCAGAAAAAAGGAGACATAAAGCAGGTTTCCCTGGGCATTTCCTATTCCTGAGGCCCAGGACTTACAGAGCTTAGGGTGTTGATCTCCAGTAGGAAGCTGGAATGGTCTTACAGACTTATTTGCTGTCATGTTGGAAGTTTCTCCAGGATCCTAAGGAGATGGGTGGGGACCGAGTGGTAGCAGTTGGTAGCAGTTGGGATTGTGGGTTCAAAATGCAGGCTCTAGCCAGGCGTGGTAGTGCATGCCTGTAATCCCAGCACTTGGGAGGCTGACACTGGAGAACTGTCGCAAGTTTGAGACCAGCCTGGGCTACAAAGTGAGCTCAAGGCCAGTCTGAGCTGCAGAGTGAGACCCTGTCGCAAAAAAAAAAAAAGCAAAAAAATGCAAGCTCTTTTTCTGCTGGTGAATCAGCATGAAGCAGTGCTAGGGAGCAAGTTCTGGAGGTAGATTGAGACCCAGCCTGATGCTGATTTAGTGGTCCTTGGACAGAGCTTACCGAAGCCCTGGAGTTTCAGTGTTTTCTACTGGGAAATGAGGGCACCGATACTTTCATTTGCCCATAACTATGTACAGGCCCTGAGAAACAAAAGCAAATAAAGTTTTGTACAATGTGCCACATGATGAATTAGGCACTTTATATATTGTGTTTCATTCTCACTACCACCCAGTGAGGTGGTTGTTAATGTTATTGACTTGTCAATTTCTAAAAGTTGAAGCTCAGTGAGAATGATTTCTTTCTAGGCTGCACTGCTAACAAAGGATACATCCCTCCAATCTGTTTCCAAAGCCCACACTGTGCTACATTGATTCCTAAGAAGCTCAGAGTGGAAGGAAATAGACTGATGTTTCTTCTTTTCTGTAGAGAGAAGACAATGGATAATTAGTGACTTCTTGCATTTGAACTCTGCAGGGCAAAGGGTTATGATAATCCTTGAATGAATAGTGCTTAATGCTTGTCTCTTCCAAGATTATGAAGGGAAGTTGTGAAACCCGGGCCAGTAAAGGTGGACTCTTTCTCTGAAATCACTATCATCTGATTCAAATGGTTAAGTCCAGAAAAAATTTTCCATTAGGATGCTGGAGCTGTGATCCAGACCTGTCCCTGGGGACTGGCTGGGTTGGGACAGAAAGGACTGTGGGAGTGTTTCAGCTCAGAGGACGACAGCAGAGGTTGTCTGGAAGCAGGTAACAGAATACGCTTAGCACAGTTAGAGGTCAGATGTCGCTAAGTGTTTTTTTTTTTGTTGTTGTTTTATCAGTTCGTTTATGTGGCTGTAGGATCATTAAGAAGAATTCCAGTTCCACGTTGTGGACTAGCTCTGGGGGCTTTGCTTCTGGGCCATGAGCCGAGGTCCTCAAGTGATGACACACCCTTCCCAGACCTGCTGCCACACAGTGACTGCTTCACATCATGAGGCACGCTCCTCCTTTTTCCTCAGCAGACCCCTGCCTCAAGGTCTTTCCTGTCCCTTCCCTTGGAGCCGCTCTGACCCACTGCCCTCACCCCCAGTGTACTCTTGCTGCTGAGCCCAGCCTCTCTGCTGTGCTGGGTCCCGCTGCCTGCCTTTTTACCAGGGACCCTTTCTACTCCACCTGTCCTCTTACTGCTCACCTTGGAGCTTACCTGTCCCACTCCAGAGTTCTTTCCTTGCACAGTGCTGGCTCATCTCGATGCTCTTAGGTCTCCCTCAGAACCTCCTTACCTGCTGGGGATTTAGCTTAGTGGCACAGCACCTGCCTGGCAAGCGCAAGGTCATGAGTTCAATTCCTGGTACCGGAAGAAAAACAAAAAATAAAAACAAAAAACCAAATAAACAAACAAAAAAACCCCAGAACCTCCTTATCCTGAAACTGATTGCAGTCCACCTGCCATCCCTCTCCATGATTTCTTTTTCTCCCACCACCGTTTTGGAAGTACTACAAGATACCTAACAGTAGGTAATTTTGGAGAGAAAGATGAAAGGATTGGAAGGAACTCTGAATACAGCTCTTCAAGGATCTTCTTACATATGATCATTAAATTTCAACACACTGTTTAATTTGCTCTACAGGATGGGTAGTTACTTAAGTTTTTTGGTGTTTATACAAATACATTCTTTCTTAGTTTTTCACAGTGCTTTTAACATACACATACACACATCCACTTAAAAATGAAAAGTCTGGCAACTTATAGCAATAAATGAAGCAGAAATAGTATATTTATAGAAGTATTTGTTTCATAATCCACTATTAACATATACAACTATGCAATTGTGGAACCAAAATCTATACAAGTATATAGGCAAATTCTTCCAAATTGCATCATTTCATCCTCTTGCACTTAATTTGGATCACAAAGCTCTGACATTAGGTCTTTCATTCAACATTTAGGCTTAGTATCAATCAACCTAGTCTTGCTGGGTAGGAAAAGACTGCATTGTGTATGTGTGTGTGTGTGAGTGTGTGTGTGTGTGTTGCTGGGGATCAAACCCAGGCCTCACACATGCTAGCTAAGTTCTATCACTAAGGTGCATCACCAGCTGGGTCTTTTAAAAGTTATTTTAAAAATCTCTGATTTATATGGAAAAGTTCAAGGTAGTAAAAACTGAGCAGACCAAGAAACTAGTTTCTTAAACTCATCTGCCCCACTCCATCAGCCAAACTTCTTGGTAGCAGTACTTTTTATCAGGCCTAATTTTGTTTGTCTTAGTTATTTCTCTGGTCAAAGATTAGACACCCAATATTTTTTTTCCCAAAGATGTTGAGTTTTGGTCATGGGCACTGTTTTCCCATACAATCCCATAGGCTCCCCAAAAGTGGAAGTCTTTGGTTCAGTATTGTCTCAGGACCCAGCCCAGGGCATGGCATGTGGTGGATATTTAAGAACTTACTGGAGAATGAGCTAAATATACTGACATAAGTGCTTCTGATTCAGTTGCCTCAGATGGATATCCCCAGGTATGTGAGTGCCTCAAGGCCAGGGCAGTGTCTCTTTTGTGGATGCCAGTGAATCATTTTCACAAGGAACCATTTGAATTCTGTTCTGTATTTATAATTGTTTCTCATGTTTCATGTACAGATTGATTCCAAAATATAAAATATCAGTCAATATTATAACTATGTAAGCCTATTGCAGAATCAAATTGTGTAATTATCTCTGTGCGGTTCAAAGGAGAATGTTCAAGCATATGGCCCAAATGAATTCTCTTCTTAAATTCTACAATTATTCAAAATTGTACCATTTTAACTTGCTTTTCAATACAGTTAGATTTTCTCATATCTGTTTCTTTTACTTGGTTCTTAAAATTCTCTTTTTTCTCTCATTGACAGGAGCAAGTGATTTTCTTGTTGAATTACTAGATGCTTCCAGTGTTTTAATACTATTTGTCAAGTAAAATCTATTTGTGTCTTGGAGGTAATCATTTTGGAGTCTTTTGACTTTAAACTTAACTTGGACCAATTCTTTTATAAACTATGCAACTGTGAACTAATATGTCTTTTTACTGTATCCTTGGGATAATTCTATTTTTTTCTTAAACATTTTCATCCTCATTTTAAGTAAAATTTGTAAGTAAAAGACTTTTTTCTTCGGAAAGACTATAGGTGATTGTCTCTGAGCCCTTAAAGTTCTGAAATGAACTGAGCTCCTTGCATTACTGTATGCAGCTGGACCTGGCTTTGAGGACAGTGCAAGTATGGAGCTGCTGGAGAGCAGGAACATCTGGGAGACTCAGTTAAGGCTCATCCTAGCTTGTAGTTAGAATTCTGGGACGTTCTGATGTTATAACAAATTACCCTCTCCCTTAGGGCTGACAAAAAAGAAGCTCAGAATAGGAAAGGGGGTTAAAACAACACCAGAAATTCTTGAATGGAATGGCATCTGCACCAGGTGCGACAGCAGTGTGCACCTTCAGGGTCTGTGAAGGCCTGAGAGTTTGCACTCCGCTAGTGGCATAGTCTCCATCTGACCCTCTGTGTGTGGTCAGTTGTAGCTTTTAACTACAAGGAGACATTCCGTGCTCTGCCTATGGCCTTTATCCCTCTGTAACTTGTGACAACTATACCACTGGGCATAATGTCAGAGGCTCTGTCTCCTCTGTGTTTTGAATATAGTTCTAGATGATATTCCAGCTTCCAACATCTATGGTGCAATGTCATATCAATCTGGAGTTTGTTTCTCTGTAGCTGACCTATTTTATTTGTGCTTTATCCTTATGGAAGCTTTAGTAGAGTTGCTTTATCCTTAGCAAAAATTTACAGAAATGTATCTATATATGCATCTGTTTTTCATTTATTATGCACAGCTTTTGACGAACACACTTTATTCTGAGGATTTGAGTCATTTCCCTTTTTTCTGGTGCTGAGAAATTTCTTCCTAAAATAATTACCTTGATTGTGTTCTCTTTTCATTTAGTAGGCTGTTTTTCTGGGATGGATTTTGGATACCTGATTTGGCCCTCAGGATGTTTTCTCCTGTGTTTTGCATCCCTTTTCTTTTGTTTCATGCTCCTGACAGCTTCACTTCATCCTCCCGTGCTACTATTAAATTGTTATTGCAGAAATTACATTTCTAATTCCCAAGCAATTGTTTTCTGAATACACTATTTTAAAACAGCTTACTGATATTCCACAAATGGCAATATCTTCTGAAACTTTGAGGGTATTAATGAAAAAAGTTATAATTTTTTTCTTTTCATGGGTCTTCTGCTTCCTCCAAAGAAGAATTTTTGTTTTTAAAAAATTTGTTTTGAACTGCTTTTGTTTTGTTTCATATTTTGTTTTCTCATCTTGAGCTTAATTAATCTGTTGATTTTCCTCAACATGCTTATGATACTAGATTCTCTTTTGCATTTATGAAAGAAAACTAGGTTAATTAACACAGATCTGCACAGGTTTCCTTGGCTATTTTTCCACTGAATGTGTTCCTCAAATGAAAAGAGCTGGCTGGGAGCTTTTTGTACTTTTGCAGAATGTGCTAATGGATGCTTATATTGGGTACATGTGCAGATAACAGACAGACAGATTAATCACTACTTCCCTACCACATAATAAAACAAAGACATTGTTTTGGAGCATCCATCCTTATGATCCTGCCTGCTTTGTGTTCTTAAAAATTCACTGTAATGTCTATTTTCTTCATTCATTCCCAGACTCTTATTGTGTTCTTTCTTATTATTTCAGTAGTTTGTGTAAGCTATTTATGATGTTGAACTGAAAAACTAAATTTAATAAAACATAAACTAGCAGAATGTCCAACATATCAAAAATACTAAACAAACAATAGCTATTATAATAATACAATAATATTTCAGTTATCAAAACATTTTTACGGGGCTGGGGATTTAGCTCAGCGTCAAAAGCACCTGCCTGGCACGTGCAAGGTCGTGAGTTCGGTTCCCGGTACCGGAGAAAAACCAAATAAATAAATAAATAAATAAA
>NW_004955414.1:318150-326442 GCF_000276665.1 Chinchilla lanigera
TTTTGTTTTTGTTTTGGTTTTTCTCCAGTACCGGGAACTGAACTCACGACCTTGCACTTGCCAGGCAGGCGCTTTGCCGCTGAGCTAAATCCCCAGTCCTGGTTTTCAACTTCTGATCAGGTATTAGTCAGTTAGTGAAAGACACTCAAAAGAAATGGTGGAGAATACCCATATTTTGGCTCTTCTGCAACTTCAAGAAATTTCCAGGAGTCTTAGAAAACCAGAAGCAGATGCTTTTTACCTCAACTACTACTTATTATCTGAATGATAATTGTTGTAACTCCCTGCCATGAGACTTTGATCACAGAAAATTAAGATCACATGTGTTTTGCCCATCATTGAGCTCCCAGAATATAGCATAGTTGTTGGTGCACAGTAATACCTGCTAAATGAATATGTAATATAGCAAAGATAAGGAGCTCCATACACAGAGCTTATCGCCACCTCAGCTCCACCAGAGGTGCTTTGATGAAATCGTTTAACATCTATTGATTGTTTTAGTGTTTGTGCTTTATACTGTAACAGAAAATGCCCCTCCAGCCAGTATACTTCAGTTTCTTAGCTGCCCAGGTAATAGTTCCTGTTTCAGTTCCAGTTGCTCCTGTCTCTTAGAAACAGCTGGTCACTGTGATGCGTAGCTGGTCACTATGATGCACAGACAAGCCATTCTGCCGCTGTACTTCCTGCTTGCTTATGTCATATAAGCCCTAGACCACCAGAGATCAGGGCCTGATATTCTGGGAATAATCCTGATCAGTGCCTGTTGATGTAAATAAATTTGTCTTCAAATCCTGGGTGTCATTTCAGGGTTTCTGTTTGCTGTTGCAATATTACATTATAGGCAAGATAACTCAACTTCTTTATTGAAAATCCATTTGAATAAAAATAGTATCCTGTAGAGTTGCTTGGTCTGGAGATCCCTGTTTGTAAGTGAAAAAAAATCCTTGAAGAAGGAATAGAAATGAGGTCTCAGAGAAAGAGGAAAATGTTATACTTACAGTAATACCCAGCCAGTGGATTCCACAGAGGTTGATTTAGAGCGAGGAACTTTCCTCTTGAGGAGAGGCTAGCTTTTCACGGAGGGGCACAGGCCAGAAGCTGGCTGCATAAGTCAAACTGGACAGGCAGTAAGGAGGAGGATTCTGCCCTGATGGGACAGTCCACAACGGTTGTCTAGCGTGGGCTGGTGCGTGTGTTTCGCTTTAAGGAGCTGTCTAGATAGAGCCAGAGGAAAGCATTTCCCTCACCATCCTAGAGTATCTCAGCCAAGTCCAAAGACAGAAGTAGAAGGGATGGGCTAAAATGAGCTGGTTATCTGTTCATTAATGAAAAAGTCACCCAAAAGCATTTGTGTCAGAATTTCTTGAGGTTCCCCAAATGCTTTCTATACTTAGTATCAGGAGTTATTTTTTTCTTTGTTAGGAATTTTGTTACTTAGAAGAGAACATTCTTCTCATGTCAGATGACTTCATGGTTAGACAAGCAAATAATGAAAAATAGTAAAAAACAGTTAAGGAGTAAATATTTAACTGCATCTAAAGTACCATCGACCTAATTGCTAGAAAACAATAAACTCAAGAAAAAGCAGTCCCTTGTGTGTGATCTGGAAATAAATTCAATGATGCAAGGTGATGAAGAATACCACAGCCAACACTGAAGTTTTCCAGGTATAAAATTTGTTAACAGATTAAGTATCAAGGCGAGTATTCTGGAATATCACAGGAATGACGGCATTCATTCACATGACTCCAGAAGACAGGCTTTGTGGTTGAAATTGGTGTAAAGTTTTATCATTCCTACTTATCAGTGCTAAAGACAAAGGTAGATTTTTTTTTTTACACCAAGTTTTAAAAAACCAGGGTTATATGATCCCAGGTGGAAAAGAGTCTGATGTGACTCTAGAATGTGGACTTCGTCTATTACTCCAACAGATTATTCATTCTATTATTAATCCATCCACTCAGCAACTATTTCATTAAATCACATGGGCGAAGTATATAAATCTTGAGCATATAGGAATGAATAAGTTATGTTTCTGTCTTCAAGGATTTCATACTGTAAAGAACGTGGCACCTGCACACAAGCAGGGAAGGTGCATTACAAGTTGTTCAGAGATGTGCATGACTGGTGATATGGAAGTGCAGTGAAGGAACAACTGATTCTGCCAAGATTGAGGCAAGGTTGAGAAATCATATCTAAAATGAACATGGGAAGAAATGTAGAAGTTCACTTCGTGGATAAGGTGTGGAGGATGTCTTCTGCACAAATGCAGCATGTAAAAGGATAGAGCAAAAGGAGGATATGGAATATGGACTTGAAAAGTCCTAAATATGATACATAGATGCCAGGAAATCAATTTAAATCATGAAAGATCTTGCAAGCCAAATTAAGGAATTTAAACTTTATCCTTTAGAGAGGGAGAAGTGATTAAATTATATTAATCAGAGTTAAATGTTTATATTTTAGTCTTACAAAGATTATCATGATATATGTTTTAAAGAGCATAATAATTAAGGAGAAAAAAGAGGCAAGGATTTGGTAAACAATTACAATGAAGATGTGATAGTTTTTCTTCAGGCTGCCATAACAAAGCACCACAAATTTAATGGCTTAGAAACAACCAAAATGTATTATTTCACAGGTCTACCAAGGTGTTGGCAGGATCCGGCTCTCTCTGAAGCTGGTGGAGGAGAATCTGGCCTCGGTTTTTGCTGATTTCTCATGAGTCTCCAGTCCTTCATTTTCCTTGGCTTGTAGCTGTATTATTTCAACCTCTGACTCTGTCACCATAGAACATTTTCTCTGTGTGCCTGTATCTTCACAAAAGATGTCTTTTATATCTTTTTCCTCTATTCATAATAATCCTGAACATAAGGTTTACCCTAAAAACATGATCTTAATTGATTACATCTGCAAAAATTCTATCTCCAAATAAGATCACATTCACAGGTATCAGGTGTTAGGGTTTTGATGTATCTTTTGCAAGGGCAAAACTTAACCTGTAATTGTACCCTTAATAGTATTTGGCTTGATATTTATTGAATGAGGAATGAAGAAAAAATAGGACTTCAGGAGACCCTTGTTATATATTAGCCTGTGTAGATACAGAGTATCACTAACTATGATGCATAAAACTAGAAATGGAGAAAATTTGAGTTGAGAATATAAGGAGTTCAATTTGCAAATGCTTAGATATCAGTAGGATATTTTTGAGATATCAGTAGGATATTTAGGTAGAGATATCCAAGAGGCTCTTATAACAATTTAGGTATTCTAGGAACCGTAGAATGAAATCCTAACTGGCTGTCATCAGCATAGTGAATTACTGTCTCTAAAAGGGTAATAAAACACCTGTGAATACCCAATCTAGCCATGTGCAAAGGCTGCATGGAAGGAGACTGAGCCCCTGGCCGTAAGGTTGAGCCCCTGGTGGACAGACAGTAGTACTGCTGGCCAGAGATTGTCCAGTCCCCATTGAACCATGCCAGCTGATGCTACACAGAGCAGAGATGCATTCACCCTACCAAGCTCTCCAAGTTTGGAGAACTTTGAGGAGGTGACTAGAATGGTAGTATATTTAGCCACTAAGCTTGAGGATAGTTCATTATGTAGCAACAGTACATTGTTGGTGTCTGGATGTCCCCTCAAAGCCTCAGGCAGTCATGGAGTGGGCTTTTGCAGTTTATGATTAATTCACGGGTGTGAGTGCTACTCCTGCCCTGGGGTGGGTAGTTTGTATATCAGTGTAAGGAAGGAAAAGAGGCTTCTTGCCACCACTCCTCCCCTTTTGCTCTTGTTGCTTTGCTGTTCCACTGCCATGAACAATTGCCCTCTACCGTGTGCCACTCTGCCTTGGAGCCAGCCAAGTACGGACTGAAACCTCCACAAACTGTAAAATAAATAAACCTTTCCTCCCCTAATTCTGGGTGTCAGGTATTTTGTCTCAGCAACAGGAGAAAAGTAACCAAGACAAATATGCACATTAATTGATTGATATGCAAACCTGATTATCTCCCTGGATAATGTTTGGCTGCATCTCTGAATCTGTTATTTTTCCCCTTTGAAAACTTTTGTGATCAGTTTGTTTTATATTTAAAAATACAGCTTTTTATAGGTCAGGGTTCAGGATCTTGATGTTCCATTTTAAAATGTCAGGTCTAAAAAATGTATTATCTAGGAAATGCAATTATATGTGCCAGTTTTGTTAGTGTCCTTTAGGTCCAAAGGAAATTATGAATAATCTTTAAAAGAAGCAAAGAAATGTAAACAAAACAACATAATAGACAGTTTCAAAGGCAAGAAGGAACTTAACCTGCTCCATTTACAGGATCTTTTATTGACCTTCTGCTCTGTCTGTTCTATGTGGGTGACTCACCTTCTATCCTTTGGTTCCTGTAATTCTTTCAGTTTGCCTGGCAATATGAAGTATTCATTATGTCTCATAATATCTGTGTTATTTAATTATATTGCAGAGTGTGGCCTCAATGAAAAGAAATATAGTACATGTTAGAGTTTGATTTAATATTCTCTTTGCCATTAAACTTCAAAAATATCCTTTGAATCATACTGCTGGATGGGGGAAAACAATCATTGTCCAGAATTGCATTGTCTGAAACTATAGCCACTATTCATAGGCACCTACTGAGAATCTGAAATGAGACCCGTCTGACTGTGTAGGTATTCTGTAAGTATAAAATGTGCAGTTGACTTAAAAATTAATATATAAAAGAATGTATCTCATTAATAATTTTATATTGATTATATGTTGATACAATTTTGAATACAATAAAATATATTTGAATTTCCAGATGGTGGTGTATGTTTGTAATCCCAGAACCCTGGGAGGCTGAAGCAGGAGGATTACAAATTCAAGCCCAGCTATGTCATTAAGTTCAATGACTTAGCAAGACTCTGTCTCTGAATAAAAAAATAAAAGGGGACTAGGGAGGTATCTCAGTGCAATGACTCTGAGTTCAACCCCCAGTATTACAAAAAATATCATCTGTATCTTTTACTTTTTAAATCTGGATACTAGAAACTTTAAGATTATTTATGATGTTCAACTCTGTGGCTCATATTATATTTGCATTGGACTGCTCTGATCCAAAATGCTGTGCTAAATATAGAGGTTATAAGGAGAGATGCAGAAATGAACACTCATGGTGATATGACAACAAAAATAACAGGGGTTTCACCTCCACTGGGCATGGTATTGCAGTATGACATTTTAGGCAGCTTTGATGGCTCTTTCACTTAGTTCTAGCCTGATTAAGCTGTTAATTCTGCCAGTGTTCTATCTTCTCCAAAGTAATTTTCTATCCTTACTTTGAGGAAATTGGAAGCTATCAGAGTTGTACCTCCCTCTCCTAATCCTAAAATGTATTTTAGAAACATTGTTAAAAAATAAGTAAGTACCTGTTTAAGAAAAAATAATGAATTGTGGAATTTGTAACACATAATGAAGTAAAATATGGGACAATGATAGCACAAAGGCTGGGAAAAGGAAAGTGGAAATATGGACTCCTAAAGTTCTTCTATCATAACAGTATCACTTGAAGGCAGACAGGTTAGAGATATATTTCATAGAACACTATACATCAATAGAGAAAGGGGTGGATAACTCACCTTCTATTGTATTTGACAGACCTTCTATCTTTCAGTTCCCATAATTCTTTCACCTGGCAACATGAAATATTTATTACGGCTTACCATATCAGTCTTATTTAATTGTATAGCAGACTGTGACCTCAGTGAAAGAAATACACATGATCAAAGAACAAATTATGCTGAAATGAAATGTACACATTGAAAAAAGTGAACTCTAACCTTTATCTCAGGGGTTCAGAGTTCAGATTATAAAACTTCCACAAGAAAATCATTGCAACACTTTGTAGACCAAAATTTCTTAGGTAGGGCAAATTATACAAGAAAAAGTTAATAAATTAGAATGCATTAAAATTTCAGCATTTTGAAAGACACCATTAAAAAATTAAAAATCAAGTTTACAGACTGGGAAAAATATTCACAATACATATTTCTCTGACAATGGACTTCTTTCTTGATTATGTAATTGATTCTTACAAATCAAAGTATGGAGATAACACAGTTGAATATAGCCAGAATATATGAATAAATATTTGATAAAAAAATATGGATGTCCATACACATGTAGGAGTATGTTCAACATTAGTCAGCAAAGGAACACAAAACCTACAGTGCAATATCACTTCACAGTAAACTGTCTATAATTAAAAATGTGCACAATACTAATTATTGTCAAGAATGTGGAGAGACTGAAAGTCTCATAATTATTAGCTAGAATTTAAAGTAGTACTACCACTGTCTTGGTTACTTTTCTCTCATTGCTGAGACAGAATACCCAGTGCCTAAAATGAAGGAAAGAAAGGTTTATTTAGCTCACAGTTTGTGGAGGTCTCAGTCCATACTTGTCTGGCTCTGAGGCAGGGTGGCACATGGCAGAGGGTAACAGTTCATGGCAGTGAAACAGCAAAGCAACAAGAGCAAAAGGGAAAAGTAGCAGAGAAGAACAAGCCTCTTTCCCTCCCTTATATTGTAAGCAGGCTCCCCCCACCCAGGGGGTGTGCAGCACTCACACAGTTTCCATGCCCTCCTCTTACACAGGCTCAGGATGAATACAAAGTATTGGCTCCCTGCTGAATCATATAGTTAACCTTCTAAACTTCTCAAATTGACACAATGAATAACATCCCAGAAGGGTAAGGGCATGTCATTTTCACCCCAAGATACAGAACTGATGAGTCACTTAGCCAAACCCCTAGACTCCCCAAGCTGACACAATGTATCAACCATAACAACTACTTTAGAAAACAATTTGGACATTTCCAATAAAGTTAAACATACGCTTGCTATATGACTGAGCAATTTCTCTACCCAGAGCAATGAGAAGTTAAATCCACAAAAATCCACAAAAGGGTCTGTTACACAAGCTCTTAGAATAGCTTAATTTCTAATAATAAAAACATTGAAGTAACTCAAATATGCATGCACAGGTAAATTCATGCACAAACTGGTATACCATAAAATCCTTTTCAATTATGGAAAAGAAAATACCTCACATATGTTACTGTCAAATTGTTAATTTAAACATTTGTATTAATTTGTGTCTACCAGCACTGTATGAGTTTTAAAATTTTTGTCTGCTTGATGATTATAATAACCAAAACTATAAAAATAATAATGGTATCAAAACAAATCAGTGGAAGAGACTAGAGGTGCCAGCAATGGGCCCACATTTAATGGAATCTTGACAATATCACAGAGATGATACAACAAATAGCTGGGTAAAGATTATTTAATACATAATACTATATGGCTGAGGAAAACATTAATCCTTATAAAAGAAATAAAAATGTAAACAAATATCTTTTCTCACAAATGACATGATCTTATATGTAGAAAACAGAGTCTACATCCACAAAAAACCAATAGAATTAATAAATTCAACAGTGTCAGGATGCAAATGTATGCAAAGTTAGTTGCATTTCTATATTTACTAGCAATGACTAATCTGAAAAGGAAATTAAGGAAAATATCTTTTTTTAAATAGATTAATGTTATGGTTTGGATCTGTAAGTTTCACCAAAGGCCACGTGCTAAGGGTTTGGTTGTACCCCGATGACACAGTTGGTGGATCCTTTAGGAGGAGGGCTGTAGTTTTGGAAAGAATGTCATTAGGGCTGTGCCCCTGAAGCACAGAAGGTGTGTGGGGTGCTCTGTCCCTGGCCCCTCCGTCTTTCTTGCTCTCTCTGCCTCTGCCAACATGAGGTAAGCAGTCACCTTCTCCACACGCTCCTTCCCCGTGGTACTCTACCTCACCTGAGTCCCAGAGTAAAGGGACCAGTGATGTGTGGACTGAACTCTGAGGCCAAGAGCTAAAATAAACTTTTCTTGAGCTTCCTGCCTCGTAGGCTCCCGGAGGGAGGGTCCTGGGCACACAGGGAGCCTCGGGCGGGAGTGCCGGTCTTTGGACCGGCAGCTTACTCCAGGCCTCATAGGTCCCCGGATGGAGGGCTTCCGGTGCAAAGGGAGCCATGGGTGGGGAGTGCTGGTCTTCTGGCTGGCTAGCTTCCTGCCTTATAGGCCCCCGGAGGGAGGGTCCCCAATGCCCGAGAGGCCACAGGGCGGGGAGTACTGGCCCTTGGGCTGGCCTCCAGCCTAACAGGCACCTGGTAGGAGGGGCTCTGGTGCACTGGAAGCCACACAGTAGTGAGCGCTGTTGCACACCAGCCCTCAGGCCGGCCACTGCTGCTT
>NW_004955414.1:327782-341116 GCF_000276665.1 Chinchilla lanigera
ACCAAAGTATAGTACAACTATTGATAATCTCCTACCTCTTTTGTCTGTAACTCACTATTATTTGTCTATTTGTTTTCCTGAGAAACTATTTTGTAGATAACAATATGTAAAACAATAACCACTGATAATTTCCTACCATTTTGTCTGTAATTTGGTAAGTCCCCCCTATTATTATGTTATCCTTCCTTTACTCTTTAAAATAAAAAAATAAAATAAAATAAACTTTTCTTCCTTTAAGTTGTGTATGTAAGGTATTTTGTTACAGGGAGGGAAATCTGTACAGTACAATTAAAAAGGACAAAATACTGAGGAATAAACTTAACCAAAGAGGTTTTTATAAGACTTGTACACTAAAAACTATAAAAAATTACTGAAAAAAATTTAAAGTAAAAATAAATAGAAAAATCATTGCATGTTCATGGATTGGAAAATTTAGTATTTTCATTATGATAATCCATTGATCCTCATTTTTGAGGTCTCCTTTCAGGGTAACTCTAACTCCTTAGAGATTTCCCAATCTTTTGCCTTCATGTACGTCCCAGAGCAGAATTATACTTTGCTTTGTTCTTTACTATTAATATAACACTTTTCCTTCTGCTTTACTATTAATAGTTTATATATCTATCTCTTTGACTAAACCATGAGTACAAGGGAAGCACAAAAGCCATTATCTTTCCACCCCCCACTGCTGGCCCCTTTGTGGCTTATAGTGGCTCACAGTGAAAGCTGGCACATTAAATGACAGCCACCTTTTTTAATCCAGAAAAGCAAAGGCAAGTAACCAACATGTTACAGCTCTGGCTTATGATTTATGAATTATGGATGAGCCTAATTTCAGAATCTTCATATCAAGGAGTGCCAGGGAGAAGCTGCTGTTAGGCAAGAATGCATGAGCTATTTCAATTCACAGTCAGGATTCTCTAAAACTCCTTACTTATTCAAAGAGTACTTTCTCCTGGTAGGAGAGACTATGGAGAAAAGCAATAGAAAGCAGCTCAGGCATCGAGGAAAATTTCTATCAGGCATTAATAATTTAAAGCTTATTTGGAAATACAACTTCAGCCTGTTGTTCCTCAGGCAGAATTGTTGCCAACTTTTAAAATACAAGATAACAACTAGGGTCTAGAATTATTTTGAATTAATTAAGACAAAGTCTTTTGTGAAAGAGGAAATTAAAATCACAGCTTTACCAATTTGTTTTCTAATGGAATTGTTTTACAGATCTTATTTTGTTTTGAATGCAGGAATTTAAAGGTGCCTTTGGGAAGGAGGAGAGATAAGGAAAAGAAAGGCAGGGCATGCTGCTCCTGACAATTATACTCTGGAGGGAAGGGTCAGGGGATGGACTTCTGCCACTTGCCAGCAGTGTGGCCTTGGGGAAGCATCTTGAACTCTTTGTGCCTCGTGCTTCTCATACATGAAATGAGTATAAAATTAACAGTAATAACTTAGGATGGCTATACATATAAGGGTTTGAGAGCATACCTGATGCACTGTAGGTGCAATGTGTTCATTCCTGTTATTATAGAAGCTATTCTCATTGTGGTAACTATTACTATATAGAATATGCTATATATTATTACTATTATTATTATTATAGAAGCTATCCCTGCTGTTAATACAAAAATAAATTCTATACAACCTTTTTCTTAATGAAGAATCCAATGGTAGATACAGCAAGCAAGCAGGCTGGAATCGCAGACCAGTCTATGTTACAATGGGGACAAGTGCAGGGCACTCTTGGAACTGCTGAGGAAGAGTGCCATCCCACTGCGGGGGGTCAGGAGCCATTTCCTGGGTGAGCATATTTTTCCTCCACCTTTTTTCTTCTTTTTAGCCTGGGCTTTTGCCCTGTCCCACTCCCACATGTATTGTTGGCTCTCTTCAGCAGCCATCAGGATGAAGGAATTGGGACAAGTGCAAAGCTGAGAGCTGCCTTGGCCAGTGCTGAGTAATGCAAGGCTCAGCCTCCCAAGCTTTGAAGCCTTCCAAGCCTTTCAGCTGACCAACCTTGGAATTCAGCCTTGTTTAGAACACTGGCAATTCCTGCCTTTCCTTGGTTTCATTTCCCTTTGTCCAAACTGCCTTTTGTGGTTTCCATAGAAAGGAAGGAGTCCTGGATGGGACCTATCCCATGGCAACTTTAAGGAAATTAACAGGCATCATTACCATATTCTTTTCGTTCATTTCTCATGGTTTGATTAAAAATTCACAATTCTAGCTTGTTATCTCCCTGGTGCAAGGAAAGGGACATTCCTCACTTTGTAGGAGGTTGCATGTAACGTATATATTTGATTTGTAGGCTACTGTTTTGCAGTTGTATAAATAGTGTATTTACTGGCTTACCATACAAAAATGTAAGCACTTGCATGGATGCAGGTGACTGATGAAAGCAGCTGAGTCTCAGGACTCCATTTTCAGCTGATGGGATCCTGAAGCACAGGGAAGACAGTCATGCCAGTTCTGAGTGACTGTGATATAACACTTGGTCACACTTACCTTGTTTCAGCAGGTAAGACAGTCATGCCAGTTCTGAGTGACTGTGATATAACACTTGGTCACACTTAGCATTCCTGAGGCTGAGTCTTTGTACCCCAATGCCACAATTTCTTCTGAGCACAGAGGAATTGGCAGACAGCCTTAGAGGCTGAAGAAGGAGGGTTTTTCAGAAGATGTACTTGACTTATATGACACCTTTACTAACCTCAGCAAGCTCAGGGCTGTGAACATAATACACCCTTATGATTGTCTTGGTGGGCCAGCCTGAGAGAATTATGATGTCTGTACCTTTACATCCTTCCACCAATTTAAAAGCAGTTTTATTAATAGAAAATTTATATAAAGTTCATCATTTTAGTGTTTAGTTCTATGAATATACATATTCATGTGGCCATCAATATAACTAAGTACAGAACAGTTCTACTACCCCACCTCCATACATAGTCTTAAATTCTCTTATGACCTTTTGTGGTCCACCCCTCCCTCTCCCACCTCTGGTATCTATTGTTAGGCTTCCATCCCTATAGTTTTTTTGTTTACAAGGGTTGTATAATGTAGCATTTTGAAACTGACTTCTTTCTCTTACCTGATGCATTTTAGGTTGTGTTAGTTGGCTTTTTGTTACTATAACAAAATGTCTGAGATGATCAACTTTAAGAAAAGAATTACTTTTAAAAAAGAAAGAGAAAAGAATGGTTTATTTCAGTTCATGGTTTTGGAAGTGTCACCCCCTGGTTGGTTTTCCCCATTGCTTTTGGGCCTGTGGCAAGACAGCAAATCATGGCAGAAGCATAGAATGGAGGAAGCTGCTTACCTCAGGGTAGTGAAGAAAATAAAGAGGAAGGGGATTGGTCCAGATATCCCAATATCTCCTTCAAGATGCCCAGTATGACTAGAAGACTTTCAATTAGGCCCCACCTCTTAAAGACTTCACCACCTTCTAATAGAACTGGGAGCTGGGGACTAAGACTAACACTTGGGCCTTTAGGGAACACTTATCCAAAACCATACCAGAGACTCATCCATGTTGATACATGTTTGTAATTATCACAGTGATTCTTTAAGGCAGTAGCTATCTTAATGTCATAGATGAAGTTCAGAGAATGTTGAACAGGAGTCATGACCCATTGGTGCTCACATGGCCCATGAAAATGAACCTGACATTTGAACCCAGGTCTGTTGATTTCCAGTGTCCACAGTCTCCATCCTACCCTTCACCAAAAGTGATGCAGGCCATCAAGATGTTTTTTCTCCCTATCTTCATCTGCTAGGGGAGGTGAGGAAATGAGGGAGGACTCTAGGGCAAAGACCACCCACCCAAGAGAACAAAGAGCTCTTCCTTCCTCCTCCCTTCTCTCTCTGTGAGCCTTGTCAGGTGTCAGGATGTTTGAACCACATATGCCCCTCAGAACTAGGAGATGTGGAGAATCTCTTTCCCTGTCCATGGAGAAGGACGTCTATGAGTATGTGTACAGGTACTAGTTGTTTTATGTGGTAAACTTGCTATTCTGGAAGAAGCATCTCTTAGGTACTTTTCTGAAACTGGACAAAACAAAGACACCCAAAAGTTACAGAAGGAGAGGTTTATTTTGGTTCACAGTTTTAGTCCATGGTTGGCTGGCTCTAAGGCAGGAACTTGGATGGGCAAGAAACATGGTGGAGAAAAAGGCAGTCAGCCTATGGCAGCCAGGAAGCAGGAGGGGGTGCAGAAATCCACCTCAAACCAGCCCCACCTCCTACTGGTAAGTCAGTTATAATACTCCGTAATCTGATCACCTTCCAAAAACCCCACCTCTGAATATATGGTACTTCAGGGGGTAATTTATATCTAAACCATTTCAAAGCCTCTCCAAGGAAAAAGTTGAGGTGAACTGAGTGAACCATGGTGGTCAAAGCAGATTACCTGAGTCAGAAAAAGAAGAGAAGCGTGTACTGCTACATGCTATGCTTCAGTCTCTGTGAAAATTTTTATTTATGTACTACATGTGTAGTGAATATGCTCACACTCCTTGTGGGAATTTGGTACATGTTCTTAACACATCTTAATTCCCTTCTTCATCCCCTTTCTCTCCCCCTCCTCCTACCTCCACCTCTTGATCTGGCTCCTTATTCTTTTAAATTCTGTCCATGTTCGCAGCACATGATGTTTGTACTCCTGCGTGGAGTCGATGCACGTACATAGCACAGCTCAGCTCCTTTTCATCCCTGTCACTCATTCCCCCCACCTGACGTGCATGCTTGCTTGTATGCTTGCTTGCGTGTTTGTTTGTCTGGGGTGCATTAGCTTTCCACTCATTCCCTGCTCATAGTTTATCCCTTTTTCAACTTACCCTCTCCACTGATGATACAGTGATATTTGTAGTAGGCAAGATTGATTTATGTTACTTCTCTGTTAAAAGTCCATCAGTAATTCCCATTATCTGTATAATAAAAATTAAATTCATTTACGTAGCTTATCAGAACTTTCACACTGTATCCCACCTCTTGCCGCATATCTTAGCACTTCATACTTGAACGACAGGGACTCACTTGTAGGGACTACTTGAGGCAGAGCCTCAAGTTTTTCAGGTCCCTGTCCCATTCACATGCTGTTACCTCTGCCTTAGACACCATCTTTTCCTGCAGCACTTAGCCACCTGCAAACACATTCTCATGTGTCAGGACTCAGTCTCAAGGGTACCTCCTCTGTGAAGCTTTCCCTGATGTCTTGAGGAAACCTCAGGTACATCTGCCTCTGGGAATTCCACATTTGATTTATTCCTTTGTTATCAAAATAATTTTGTTTTTTTCTCTTTGCACATCCTGGTTTTCATCCTGAATCCAATTCCTATCATGGTGCCTAGTATTCCTTTGATGTTCACAAATTTTACAAGGAAAGTAAGGACAGATGGAAAGAAGGAAAAGTGAAATAAAAAGGAAAGGAGAGGGGTGAAGAAAGGATGGGAAAGAAGAAAGCAAGGAAGGTTGGGTGAAGGAAGAGAGAGGGAGAGAGGGAGAAAGGAAGGAAAGAGACAGAAAGAAAAGAGAAAGAAAGAATGAAAGAAAAGGAAAGAGACAGAAAGAATGAAAGAAAGAAAGAGAAGAAAGAAACCAGAGGAAAGGAAGGAAGAGGGAGTGGGTAGAGAGAAGATGGAGCTAAGTCTGAACGCAGTGAAGAGAGAAGCTGCTGGTGTGAACTAGGCCCCATTCTTTCAGTTCAGCAGGGAGTTTGAAAGGTCTTCTGGGCTCCTCAGCATTTATATGTTCAGGTAAGGTTAAGAATCACTGCTGTATGGACAGCCCTGAGCTAGCTCTCAACAGCAAAAGAAGAAGCTATCCTGAAAATTGTCCTAAATATCCTATCTCCTATCTCACTTCAACCAGTGCCTCTCCAAGCACACGTTGGTGCTGAGCATATTCCCATTCAACCCCTGATGTCTGCCGTTTTAGACTTTGGTAATTGGGCTTATTTTAGGCTGTAGTCCTACCCTGGCCTCCAGGCGGTAAATGATTTTCATACCCTCTGCTCTAGCTATGACCTTCAGACTCCATCTAGCTTTAAGCAGCAATGGGATTTCTCAAATTATCTATCTCAAAGTTTCACTTCCTTAAGATTTTCATCTTGTGCAAGTCAAGGTCACAATCTACTTCTAAGAGGGAGTAGCATACTTTAGAGCATATAGCAGGCAGAGCCTGAATGTGTTCATCTATAAAATGGGCGTCTGTAGAATTACCTGTACAATAGAGGTATTTGTAAAATTTATAGAGATCATGTTCATATCCTAATTTAAAGGATATATTTGAAATGATGCATATGAAATACTGAGAATTATGTGGAAAACAGCAAACGCCCATTGTTGGGAGCCTCTGAAACTGGAAAATAATTACACTTGCAGGATGAAGCCAGCCTGAGAACAGGGGAGCTCCTCAGAGTAAACAAGTCCCTCAGAGTAGTAACTTGTTAACTGGTTGCTGGGCAGCGAGACAAAAAAATAACCAACCTCTCCAGGGTATAAATAAATGCTCTACTGTTTTTGGGCAGTCCCCTTGCTCATCAGGCAAGAGGTAACTCCACCTGATGCCAGCTATCCTCTCTTGTCTTTATTTTCTAAATCCTCTCGCCGTTTTTTCCCGGGTATCATAGAGAGACCACCAACTCCCACAACCCATATTTGGTAGCTATTGGTAGATCAAATGAAATCCTGCGATTATAACTTCTAGAATGGTGCTTCCCTTAGCAAGTGACCACAGTGACCAAAAGACCCAGAACCCTCAATGTTGTCATGTATGAATACTGAGTGATTGGCTTCAATGGCAGAGTATTAATTGTGGTCTCTGCTTAGAAAATTAATGTTTTGGCCCATGGGATTTTATGTCACCATGACATACCAGAAAATAATGGTACTTAAGTCATTCAAGCACTAATGATGGGACTTGAAGACTCATTCAGCTGTATCATTGTGTGTGTGGACCTCGTGCAAGGCCAGGACTTGACTTATTCTAGAAAGGATACAAGTGACTGCAACTGGTCCTCCCTTCTCTCTTCATTCTGCCTGGCTCTTCTGAGAAGACTGAGGACTTGTTCTGGACAGTATGTGGTATGGACAGCTTGTTCTGCCACTCAGCAGGAAAAATGACACGTACTTTGTGTTTTACTGTCAAAGGAAACAACAATTCTTAAGTATTGCAGTATGACCAAATCAGAGAGAATTTGAAATTTCTGAAATCCTGCTTCAGTTCTATTCCTTCTTTTAGAAAGAAAGAATAGTTGTCAGGTTAGAAAGAGTAGGAGAAATTTAGCCAGGAGGAAAAAAGAAAGGCTTCAGAGAGCTTAAAGTCACCTAAATGACTTTGAGCCCTCCCTTGATGGTACTGCTGCCGAAAAAATAAAGACATCATATTTGTGGCTGGAGGTACATCTGAAGGCACATCTGAAGAAGACCAGGCCTCAAGAAAGGCTGCAGATGAAATTGTGAAACCTTTATAGCACCTTAGGAAAAGTGGGTGGAATAGAAGTTTAAGGTAAGGGAAGCTACTGTCATTCAATTTTAGTTAAGGTGATGCTGATACAGAAAAAATGTAATTCACAACCTGATACATGTCAGATGTGCCAAGTTCATGATTTCACAACATTGAGAAATAAAGTTGTGAATCAAGGGTGGAAGTCAGCATAGTGTTATTGGAAATAAAGAGAATAGCTTCTGGATTTCCAGGAGGGCTCCTGAGTGGGTGGCCATTGAGCCTCTTCATGGGGTAGTATGATTTATACAGTAAAATCACAACATGGGTGCAATGTGTGTCAAACTATAATCAACCTATAGGATTATTAGTATAGCCACTTAGCTAGTATTGACCCAATTGTTAACAAGTAGCTAGTTCTGAAGTGCCTCACCAATTTAATATTACCAGGTAGTGGGTTGCTCACCTCTTCTTGGAAATAATCAAATATAACAAGCAAAAAACAGTTGCAAAGTTTATTTTGAAAAAATAAAAGTGAAGAATGAGAGAGACACCAGCTCAGCAGAGAGCTTAGGCTGAGTAAAAAGAGGATAAAGAAAGAGAAAACTACACCCTGAAGGATACAGTGTGGGCTGTCATGAGGAAGGCCATGATAGCAAGCTCTTCATGGTGTCTGTCTTTTATGCAGTCCAAATCTTGAGAAAACCCACAAGAACTTCTACTTATGGATCCTGAGAGGAGGTGCTGGGATCCCATGCCTCAGGCTGATGTCAGGTCTAGGTTATCCTATTGAAAACCTGCTTGAGTTCTCAGGAGAAGTCCATGTGCAGTGCTTTGGGAACTGTTCTATGTGTGTGTTCCAGGATCTTGTAATTAACAGGTCATGCCTACTTCTCCAGCCAGCTCTACCACACCCACATCTCCTGTCTCATGATAGGAGTCATGTAGTGAAAGTACAAGGAAATAACAACAGAGGTTATTGGAAAGGAAGGGGAGTACAGGTCAAGCTGATATAGGGGAAAATATAAAACTCCCAACCCACTAGATGTCAGATACACTGAGTTCATGTCCTCTGAAATCAAAGAATGAATTGCAAAGGACAAAGAGGGTTAGGAGTAGGAAAGGTTTATTGGAGAAAAGGAATAGATCCTGAGAAACAAGAGGGGTTCTGGAAGTGAGTGGCCACTGAGGCCTTTTGTCAGGGTTATTTGCAGAGCAAAGTCACAGTGGGGGTACAAGGTGCATCAAATGGCCATCAACCTATAGGATTGCAAATGTAGCTGCTTAGCTAATCATGATCATGTAGCAAGGGTACAAGGAAAAAACAGAGGCATTTTTGGGAAAGGGTGAGTCCAGATACTCTGGTCTCCCACCTGGATGACCGATGCCTATCTGGACTTCTGGAACCAGATGGTGCTAATTGTCTGATATCCCTTCAGGGAGGCATGTAGGTCTGGCCTTTACATCTTTATCTTGAGGCCTGGTCTTCTTCAGAGGTGCCTCCAGCCATAGATATGATGTCTTCTTTTTTTTTTTTTTTCTGATATCCAGATTTATGGATTGGTTTGTCAAGGAAATCAGCAAAAAAAAAAAAAAAAAAAAAAAAAAAAAAAAAAAAAAAAATGAAGACATCATATGTACGACTGGAGGCACATCTGAAGAAGACCAAGCCTCAAGATAAAGATGTAATGGCTAGACCTACATGCCTCCCTGAAGGGATATCGGATAATCAGCAAAAGAAATCTGGTGCTAATTGTCTGATGCTTAGCTAGGCCCACTGGTCCAGGTGGTGCTAATTATAAGATAATTTCAAGTTGCCATTTATCTTGCATATTTGGCTATTACACCTCCATCTTGAGGCCTGGTGCTGTTCAGATTTGCCTCTACTCACAGTTCTGATGTTTTTACTTTTTGTTTTGACTTCCTTGAGGGCCCAGTCCCTCTCTGACTGTTAATTTCTATCTAATGTAACTGTCTATAATAATGCTAGCTGCTATAAGCTAGTTCCTGCAGTCTTGGTGGTTTAACACAACACAGGTTTACCTCTCTGTTTAACATAGACTTGTGTGGGTAGCATGGTCCAGCAGCTTTCCACATCAATATTCAGGGACCCTGGTTCATTTCAGCTATGGCTACATAATTGTTATGTGCCCAGGTTTTGTCTAGTGTTACTGGATTCTGGGGTTCTGCACACTCTTTCCAGTTTCTTGGAGTCCTAAACAAAGAATTGGACAACATACACAAAAAACATAGTAAGGTTTTGTATTCATTAAAATTAGGAAAAGAAATATGTTCTTCAGAGTGAGAGCAGGACCCTGGAAAAGTTTTCAGCAGCCAGGTTAATGGCAGAGGTCTTTTATATCCCTCATTTTTAAGGCTAATGTAAGCTCTAGGCCACTCTATCCAAAAACTGCTCGATTTCAGTTTCAGTTTCAGCACTTTCTGATTGGTCCCAGGTTCAGGCTTGGGAACTGTGTTCTGTGCACATGTTCTGGACCTCTATGATTAACAGACTATCCTCACTTGCTCATCTGGTGGTCTAACCTAATCCCCTGCCTCACTAGTAGATGGAGACATAAACAGTGAGAAAGATCCATCTACCGGCTCTGTCCAGAAATGATACACATAACTTCTTGCCATTCATTGGGCAGAGTGCAATCATGTGGCCGTGCCATTACAGAATTCAAGAGACTGGAGAGACCTTGAAGAAACATGAGGATTTATTTTAGGTGTACACTGATTCAGCAGACTCATGTCAAAAGGTCTAATCCCAGAACAAAGGAATGGCTCCCATTTTATACATGTTACTGAGAGGGTTGTTCTTCTCAACAGCACAAAACTTGTACGAAGGCAAGTTTACAGAAGAAAAACAAAGGCAGTTTGTTAAGATGTAAGGTTTTGCAATTTAGCATATTTTGGTGGCCTTGCTCAGGCAAAACAAGATGTTATGGGAACAGGAGGTTACAGAACTTTACTTACAGGGACGAAAGTTACTGCTATTATCTGTATTAGGACAAAGAACAACAGCTGAAGGGATAGGGAAGTCTGAAGGGGAATTTGCTTAGATTAGGGAAATATCTCTTTTTCTTTTTAAGTCTTGCTTCAACACCTGATTGCAAAAGACGTGGGAAATGTGGCCTAGCTCTGTGCCCAGGAGGAAAGGGTAAGGTGTTGATATAAGGGAAAGAAACTTTCTGCTTGCCAGATGACAGGTACAAGTTCATGTTCCCTAACTGAAGAATGAATTCTGGGAACAATGGAGGTTAAGAGCTAAATGTATTTATAGGAGAAAGAAAGTTTCTGTCTCAGAAAAAGACAGAAGGGGTCCCCAGTAGATTGCCGAGGACCCTGCCATTTTAAGGAATTTTCATAGAGCAAAACCGTGAGGTGAGGCAGGTCCAAGGTGGGGAAAAATGGGAAATGACAAGGTTGGCATGAGGTGAGATGAAACTACTGTTAATCAATAAGATTATGACCATAATTGCTCAGGTAATGGATTAAATGATGATCACATGGGGAAGCAAGTCAGGTAGCAAAAGGACATGAAATGCAGCAACGGCTTTTTCTGGAGGGGGTGGGTCAGTTGCTCTTCCTGGCTTTCCCAAGATGATCATACCTATTCAGATGCCTATTTATAATATCAATCACTGTTGTTTTTCCTTAGGGAAAGTATGTGGGTGCATTTGTTTCATCTTTTGTCTTGAGGTCTGCACCTGAATGGATGTGTCTGTATCCCACAGGGCTGCGGTGTATCCTGTCTTCAGCACTGGCTCTTTCGAGGGCCTCGCCCTGTCTCACTACCTACAATATTTCTACCTAACTTAGCCATCTATAACAATATGACAAAGCACCAATCCAAAACTGAAAAACTAGTTGGAATAAAGACACGTCAGTAAAAATGGAGTATTCAGAATTTTAATGTTGTTTTAATTTATTTCAAGGTAGTTTAGACAGTCCTTAAGTATTTTCGTTTAGCTCAAAATGCTACACTTTAATAGAAACCTTGAACTAATGGAGTCTGCTGAAAAAGAGTGCCATGGTCTTGAGGTAGGATAGGAGAAATTAAAATTAGGTGCAAAAGAACAAGAGAATCATAACTAAAAATTGTAATTTTAAGAAGACTGCGACTGTCAGGCCTCAGTGAAACTCACCCAGGTGACCATACAGAGTTCTCTTGGCTACAGTTAGCCACTTTCCTTGCAGATCTACCACACTCCAAACTCCTCGGGAATACTCTACATCCATAAATTGGCTTAATTGAGAAAATAAAGAGCAGAAACTTGATCTTACTATTTCCAGGCTAGGTCTGAGAGATTCTCAAGGTTGAGATGAGGAATTTAACCCATCCTAAACATAGAATGTTTGATGTTCTCTGACTACTGGCTTGGAAAAAGAATTTTCAAAATGTGACAATAAGAGGCACATGAAGGGTTTATTAGACAAAGATTTTAGGAGTCTCTTTCTCTTCCAATACATTTAGTGTTTCTGTTTTAATGTTGAGATCTGTGATCCATTAAGACTTCCCTCAAGAGTTGACTGTGAACACTCAGGAAATTGAGGCACACTATAGATTGGAACTGGGAATATTTATGTGTTTTTGTGGGAATTCTGTGAAATTTGATAATCTATAGTCTTGGTTTTGGCCTATTCGGTGCAGAAGTATGGTCCAACAATAGTAAAATAATCTTTATGTGTTTTGGTCTGGCCTAATTTACAGGTGAGAAGGTGGCCTATTCATGGATAAAAGATGATTATTTGCAAGTAAAAACAGAATGGTCAAGCTCTTGATGG
This sequence comes from Chinchilla lanigera, assembly GCF_000276665.1. Classification (NCBI taxonomy): domain Eukaryota; kingdom Metazoa; phylum Chordata; class Mammalia; order Rodentia; family Chinchillidae; genus Chinchilla; species Chinchilla lanigera. Next base: position 340,011 of record NW_004955414.1, read on the forward strand.
GTGCAAGGGAATTTCCCAGGCTTATTGTATTCTGAGTAAAGAGAGAAGAAGAAAATAAATAAACAAGTTGGGTTTGTCACTTTTAAAATTATGATTTCTCTTGTCTGCTTTCTGCCCAGGTTTATTTTTTCTATCTTGTCTCACTTAGCTAAAGGAACAAGTTGACAGGATCCAAATAATTTTTAAATTACCTATTAAAAAAAACCAACTGAAGAGCCAGGTGTAGTGGTGCACACCTGTAATCCCAGCATTCCGGAGGCTGAAGTAGGAGGCTCATTGCAAGTTCAAGACCAGCCTTGTCACTACAAAATGAGTCCAAGACCAGTCTGAACAGCATAGGGAGACCTTGTCTCAAAATATAAAAATAAAATAAAATAAAACAAAACAACTGAGCCCACACAGCAAGGACAACTACCTTCCTGGAGCAGGGGGGGGGGCACCCCTGGGTTTCTATCCTCTCAAGACAAGCATAAATGTTCCTGTTCCAAGAAATAAGTACCTATTTCTCCTGAGGGCCCAAACTATTTCTTCGAGTATTTAGATTTTAATTTCTACCTAATAAAACCTTTCTCACACTTTTTACTATCTAGTCCTGATAATTCTCTTTCTGAGATAGAGTCGGTGAACTTGCAAACTTAATTCTACAAAAAGGGTGGGTTAGGGTCCTTATCTCAGCTTCAGGAACCTCCTTGGAGTCCAGAGAATGTCTTCCCAGCCAGGGCCTGAGGAGGTCCCCACAGAGAAGAGGTGGAGACCTCAGCTGTCCCCTACCCACAGAGTAGGCTCTTGACTTGTCAGAGAAAAGAAGTTCAAGATCTATCAGTGAGATGCATAAACAGATTTATTAAGGAAAGGAGGACACAGGATGGAGTGTGGATTTATTACTGGATTTGGGGTCCTGGGGAAATTCTTTTCAGGTTCTTGGTGTTCTGAAGAGTTGGACAAGACATACATACAAAATTTCTTCTTCTTTCCCTTCTCTTTTCCAACATCCCAGTTGCCCTTTACCCTTGAGTGTTTTCCTATCATTTCACAATGTCTATCATACCTCCGAGTTTAAATTAATTCTTTCAGGTTTTACACTACTGAGACAATGTGGTACCTGC
>NW_004955414.1:357484-358633 GCF_000276665.1 Chinchilla lanigera
ACAGGTCCATTGGTCCATGATTGTGCAACTGGTACAACCCACTTCTGGGTCATACGCATGTCCTGAGCTGCAAGGGGATGCTGGATCAGATGGTCTGACCTCACAGTTCACATCTGAGACCTGGGAGAACTAGGTACACTTCACCATCTGTTGGAAGACCCCAGACTAAGCAGTACATCTCAGTGGACACTAAGGGGCAAGACTTACCAATAAGACAGCTAGGGACACTAGTGACCTTTGCTGAGCTGCCAGGGAAGAGAGAGACTGAGTATTCTGCATGCGTTATCAAACATGACAAGACGAAGGACTAAAACACAATCTCAGAACTCCATGCAACTCAGAACAAGTCCAAGAGATCTCAACATAGGAGAACTTGGTAAACATACTCCTGAAATTGCTGAAATGATTGCAATGGAAGTAAAGAAATAACTCCATCAGGTTGTAAAAGATATCAGATCAGAAACAATCTCTCAGACAAAAAAATGAAATGCCAATAATAATGAAAGAATTGCTCAGCACATCTAAAGAAGAAATACACAAAAAATAGATGAACATAGGCAACTGATGGAAATGTTAAATGTTCCATGCTTGGGTAATTTTCTGCTATTATTTCTGCAAATATTCTTTCTATGTCATTTTTGTTGCCTCCTGCTCTTTCACTAACTCCTATTAGTCTTACATTATTTCTCTTTGCCTCGTCTTACAGCTGTTGAATTGATTTTTCCTGGTTTTTGTTGATATTAAGAGATCCTTTCTTTCTCGACCACTAGCTGCCATGATGTCTTCAAGATCTGAAATTCTATCTCTGGCTTTATTCATGCAATTTTGGCAGCTTTCAATGGAAGTTTTGATTTTCTGGATGTCTCTTTGAATCTGTTTCATGTGTTCTACTTCATTCCTAAATAATGTAAAGGGACCTCTTTCTGTGACCTCCAGGAGGTCAGGACACATGTAAAGCCCAGGCACAAACTGCAGTGCCAGCAGTTCATGGACTGCCTGCTCTAGTACCTCAGGCATGCAGGGCACACGCAGGGAGGGCCCAAACACAAACCCTGATGTCAGCAGTTCATGGGCCTTCTGAGTCAGGATCTTCTGTCTGCATGGGGTGCATGGAGGGCAGAGACTCAGACTGTAATGGCAGCAATGTCA
>NW_004955414.1:358733-362825 GCF_000276665.1 Chinchilla lanigera
ATTGGCCTCACATATAGTGCTCAAGAACTGCAGTCTTTCTGGATTCTGTGTTCTGTACATATTCCCTGGTTCTCATGACTTTGATAGATAATGTCCATTGTTTTACTGGTTTGCCCCAGCCATAACTTACTACTTCAGGCTTTCATTAGGAAAGGGACATTATGGTCTCAGGTTGGGGTGTTTGTGTGTTTGAGGGGTGTCCTCAAGATGATTGGTCGAGAATATGTATTCTCACAAATTTGATTGTATTATTATAGACAGCTAAATTAGATAGAAATTAATACACACTCAGAGAGGAACTGGGCCAAGGAAGTCAGCACAAAAAGTAAAGACATCAAGATTGTGGCTGGGAGATGAAATGGCCAGGCCTACATGCCTTCCTAGAGATAACTTGAAATTACACTGTAACTAGCACCACCGTTTCACATCTGGTGTGCACAATGCTGCTCTGCAACCAAATGGGATCATAAATTTAACACTAGTATTAAATTAAAGGATTGAAGTTTAAAAGGGAAGATACTTTACTTGTAAGAAGGAAAAGACAGAAGACAGAAAGTTGCCCTGTGAAATGAGGGCAGGAGGTATCCACCCAGCAGGTGGATACCCACAAGCTTTTGTCCTCAGCTTCAGTTTATTATATTTTGGGGGAACCTACCCTCCCCAGGAGCTTGTCACCATCTGATTGGCTCTCTGGCCTATCTGTGGATGAGTCCCAGGACACAGGTCCCTAACCCTGGTGCCATTGCACATGTGTACATTCTTAGGTGGGCTTTTATTTGATTTCTCACTGCTCACTGTCCTTGTCAGGGCCTTATCTCTGGGATTTATAGGTTGGTTAGGAGGGACCTTACATACCAGATAAAGTTAGTGATCAAGTAAGGGGATGCTTGTGTATCTAGTGCAGTAATATACTGACCACAGAGACCCATAGTGATCCGTGTGTGTGTGTGTGTGTGTGTACAGATGCATAGATGTGTGTATTTTTATATACTAAATACGAGTTTCCTTTTAAGTGGCTGCCCCTTGTCTCCTTTGCATTTTCTTGGAGGTTGAACAGGGTGGCTAAGGTAGTTACACCTGGTTCTGTTTATAAGCTCTCCTCTTATCCTCTTCATTGTTCCCTCCAGCATGGTTTTAACTCTTTCTAGTCAGGATTAGTTATAAAGCCCAATGAGGACTTTCATTTATTTTTTTCCTGCGTACAGACGCCTTTCCCTTACAGCCTGGTCCAGTGGGTCCAGAGAGGAATCAGATGCATCAGTGGGTAACCAGAACATCCAGACTCATGCTCCTCTAAAAATGACTTTGTCCCTTCCATGTTCCCTTGCTTTGTGCATGTTTTCCCTATTGGATCAATACATATATTAGACATACTTATAATCTTACAGGTTTATTGTAGTCTGACCCATGTTGTACTTACATGTGATTTTGCTGTATAAATTACCCTGATGAAGAGCCTCTATGGCCACCCACTTGGGCCCCTCCTGGAAATTCAGGGGCCACTCTTCTCATTTCTGATAAAAATCTCCTCACATCTTTCTTTGGTTCACACCTTCATTCTTCAGTGTTGTGAGACCATGAACTCAGCACATTTGGGATCCAACAGGTCAGGAGTTACACTTCTCCTACATCAGTGTCAGCTTCCTATAGCTCTTAGGTGACTGTTTACAGTACAAACCACCTGCATGTGTTTGAAGTTTAGAGATATTGCACTGAGATAGTGATAGGGCAAGAGAGACTCCATGTAACTGCATTTTAGAAGTCACTTAAACCTTAGATGATCTCAATTCTCCACTCCTTCCCTTATAGCCAACAAAAGGAGAACAGAGCTATAAATGAGAAACAAATAGTTAAAACAAATTGTAGGTGAGCTAAAATTTAACCATACAAACAAACTCCTGGGAAATGTAAACCTTGTGACCATGATGTGGCATTTTTGTAAAATTCCTAAATGAGGTAATGTGGTTACTATGGTTACTTGTGAACGTATAAAAACCCAATACAAAGTTCTCTGGTCACTGACATCTTGTTTTCCTGACTCTTGGTCAGTGACATTGGTAGTGCACTTCAGTAAAACTTTGTTTGTTCCTACATTTTTGGCTTCTTGTTCAGCTTCTCGCGAGTACCTCTTGTTGAATCTCACCTTAGCAACAGGAAGAAAGAAATTTTAAAACAATGCAGAAAAGCGACAAGAAAATTGGGAGTTTGTTTGTATGGTTAAAACACTGTACTTTGTTGTCTTCACATCAGTTGCTCAAATCACCAGATATAAGCATGCTTAGTGAATTCCTACCATCCTGTCTAGGGAGACTCTGTATTGTCTTTAATGTTTTTTAAAATTATTATTTTCTTATTCTCTCTAATGGCTTGATAAATCTTCCATTCTTTCATCTGGTAATCTGAGCAACTTCGTTGAAGATAACAATATGTAATATAACAACCACTGTTAATTTCTATCATTTGGTTTGAAACCTCGTATCATTTTTAATGTCCTTGCTTTGTTTTATTTGTATTTTGTTATTGTTCTTTTTTTTTTTCTTTTACTATTCTTTGTAAAATAAAATAGTAAAAAAAATTGTACTTTTAGGAAAAATTGCAGTTTTAGGGCACAAAAGTTACTTAAGCCTTTTTTCCCTTCCAGGAAACTCTGTCAAAAAAAAAGTCATAAAGGTCTTACTGACACAGTATCTTGGTTACTTCCTTGACACTGAGACACAATAACTGAACATCACGACTTAAAAGAGGAGAGGTGTACTTTGGCTTACAGCTCTCAGTCCATAGTTGGCTGGCTCCAAGGCAGTGCAATACTGTAGAGGGGCAGAACAGAGAACTGCTCATGGTATGGCAGACAGGAAGCAAAGAAATCAAGAGGGGCAGGATAGGCCCTGCCAGGCCATGCTCCCAGTGACCCCGTCCTATGACAGGGCTTCACCTCCCAAATCACATATAGCTATAGATTCATCAGTAGACTAATCCACACTGATGAGTATCACACCTCCACGACCCAGTTACCTCCCAAATCTACACCTCTGAGTTCATGAGGCTTTGGGGGTACATTTAGATAAAAACCATAAGACACAGTAAGCTTATAAATAAACTAGTCTTTGGACTTTTTCACCTTTCTCCATCCTGAAGGAAGCAGCAATATTAGTGAATAGCATATCTCAACTTCAAAAATATGTAAATGGTTTGCATTCTGGCATAGCCTGCCAAATGAGTAACCTGACAGAATAAGAATACACCTCCTAGATCATATATCTTTTTTTCCGGTACCGGGAACCGAACTCACGACCTTGTGCTTGCCAGGCAGGCGCTGTGCCACTGAGCTAAATCCCCAGCCCCCCTAGATCATATATCTTGAAAACACCCTGAAGGCCCCATAAATATAGCCAACTCCTGCTCATAATATGTGTATCTTTCTCAAGGGTCCATGCTCTATTTTGAGTGTGTATATTTTTAAATTTCTACTTAATGAAAATCTACCAGTGCTTCTTACTGATTCATCCTGAAAACTCTTTTTCTATGAAGTGAGTCAGTGAACCTCAGCTCAGCTTCACTAACCTCTCAGACCCAGTCCAAATTAGTAATGCTATTCCCTTAGAGGAGAAATCTATGGAATGTGTACATCTATAATATCAGGGGGAAAAGCAGAGGCTCAAATCACAGGTGAAAAGTAAAGGCCCAATTTACAGGCTTACTGTACCTTTAAGACTCTTAGCAATGTTGTTTGGAGTGAGTTTCCAAGAAGGATAAAAGGCATTGTAACCTTGAGTAAATTTGATTGTAGTTTTCTTAAAAGCTGCAATTTTCTTAAAAATACAATTCTTATAGGACAATTTTAGTCATTTTTCTACCTCTTTACTTCTATTTTATCTGGTCTGGATGTGTCCTCCCAAATTCACACAAAAAACCTAATTCTTAATGTGACAGTACAGAAGTAGGGACTTTGGGAGGTAGAGCACACATGACTGGGATTACTACTATTGTAGGAGACAGCCCAGTGAGCTAGCCCTCCCTATAGGAACAACCAAAAATTCTCCCCTCTTTCCTCTGAAGTTTTGATTAAATGAACTGACAATACACAAATTAGAC
>NW_004955414.1:365812-374041 GCF_000276665.1 Chinchilla lanigera
CTTCTTCTTCTTCTTCTTCTTCTTCTTCTTCTTCTTCTTCTTCTTCTTCTTCTTCTTCTTTCCTCTTCATTCTCTAAGTCTTTTTGGTTGACTATAGTAAACATTAATTTTTTTCTCAAGCAAAATCTGCTGCAGAACCAGATGGCTCTGGGAGATAATGCCCTCTGTGTGCTGGTTCATCATCCCAGGCTACTTTAATTTTACAACACCTCCATATCAAGAAGTACTTCTGTGTACTGGAAACTGTAGCAAGGAAGCAGGATGAGCTGACCATCAAAAATTAAGTGCTTTGGCCCAAGAGTGACATACACCTCTTTTTCTCATTTTATTGGTCACATCTGGTCAGACTGATATACCCCTTTAGAGAAGCAGGAAAGTACAGTATGTTTAGCTGTATGTAGAGGAAAAACAGACATTGGTGCCCATTTGTGTTGTCCACACTGCCTGCAACGTGGCCTCAGTGTAGTGAACTCAGATCACATCCACCTTGAGCCCTAGCTCTACCACTTGAGGGACAAGCCTGTCATCTCTCTGAGTCAGTTCTCCTCTTTGTGCAAAGTGGAGATGACACCTGCTTTTCCTGTTGAGACTTGAATGTGTTAATGTACCTGCAAATGTTTGAAGAACTGTAAACATGAGCTATTAATTGTTAAAATTATTCAAAGACCTTACAAAATGTAGTAGAAGAGGATGTAGATGTTTCTAAATAGAGAAACAACAAAGTACAAAACTGCCCTCAGGAATAGTTCTAACAGCTAGACTCAGAGAAGGGATTAATTTTTCATTTATTCCTTAGTCCATAGTGGTATGTGCAGAAACTTTTTGTTCTTCTATTTGTGAATTCTTGACTGACTCTCCATGCACAGGTTTAAGGTTTATGGGATGATAAATAGCATCCTCTGCTCTTCCTGAGTTTAGAACCAACTGAGACAGAGGAGCCCAGTAGAGGTAGAATCAAATATCTCTATGTTTGCAACAAAGCTGATATTGGAAAACACAGTATTTGTGTGCTCAACAGTAGATTTCTTAATGTGGAATCCTAGATTAGACAGATATCCTCTTTCTACTTCAGTATAATGCCAGTGTGATGAAATAAATATATGCAGGAAGCAGAGAAAGGGCAAGTCCTTTCTGTGCTCTGTGGTGCCAACTGTAAAATGAGTATATATCAGAGTACAGCAATACTATGAACAGTTGTGCAGGTTTTACACTGTACAACTCTAAAGGATGTTATAATCTGTATGTTGTTTCTTCCCACCCTACCCACTCCCAATCAGCCAAGGTGAGTAAGGCCCCACATAAGTGATTGGTCCTGTGTATAAAGAATCGATAATGTTTTCAGGGTATGAACACTTTGAGAATCTAAGGCAATACATGGACATCACTATCTCCAAAAAAGATGTTCATTCTTATGGCAGAATTTTGCAGATAATTTGAGGGGTGATACAAACTGCTTGAAGCTCATTTCTGAAGAACTTGTTGAGAATTCCTGCAGAAGATGATCTCTGAATCCTTTAAAGTTCTAATTCTGATTCTAGAACAGCCTTCTGGTTCTATTGCAGGGTGTTCCTGGCAGTAACCTGGGGAAAATGTATGAATGTAGGGGTAGAAAAAGAGGCAAACCACAAAGCACAATGCATACATTAGCACAGAGCATAAACAGGCCAAGCTTCACAGGCACATGGAAAAATCTACAGCAGCAGCTGAGTTACATTTTTTGGAATTATAGATAGATTCATGTCTTTGTTTGACATTTAAAAGCCACTGTGCTATTTTTATACTATTTAAAGGAGAGAAAGAGAGAAGCAAAAACCCTCGTGGCATCTGTGCTATTGACATATCTTTGGGAATGGCCTTTGCTATCCCAGGTGAGGTGAGATCTACCTCAGTTCCAGGCTTGCCATTTTGGCTGACAATCCAGCAGCTGGTGTCAGTCAGATGCTCCTCGGAGCCTGTGGCTTCTGAATCAATGTGGTTTTGCTTCTGAAGTCATGTGCAGAAGGAAGCTAGACAAGTTGGGGTAGGTAAAGAACTGGCCTTGGCTGAGGTTTGAAGTCTTCCAAGATGCGGTGGACTCTGCCAAAACACAGTGGGCATTCATGAAGCCTTCCAGCTGAAGTATGTCCATGAGTGACAGTGCCTTTTTCCTCTCCCTTCTCCTTGGTTAAGAAAAATGATAAACGACAGCTCAAAGCAGGCTTTACCAGTTATGAAGAACAATCCCATCTTTTTGTGAGAAGCAACTAATTTTCATTTCCAAGCTGTCATAGTTTGGGGTTTTCACAAGGGGGAACAATAAGATACAGGACATACTTTTTATAAGATTATTTATAATAGTGACCCAAAGAATCATATATAAGAAAGTACAGGAAATCTGTCCACAAACTAAGGACCAAAGAATCCAGATGAGGGCCTAGATCCCACAGTAATGTCCTGAATGAGTCAAGCTGAAGACCTAGAGACCATAACAATGCCTCCCATGAGGCCAGCTGGAGGCCCAGAGCCCACTACAAAGTGTCATGCAGGCCTGTTTCATGGATCTGTGCTGAGAAGGCCAAAAGGTCTGTGGTGTAATCTAGAAAGTTTGTGCCAGCAGGATGAAGGATCTGTGCTAGGCTGAGCACCTACACTGGAGCCAGGAAGCGACACTCAAAGCAAGAACCAGAGCTCCCCCAAAAAGTACCACAGCCATCCTCAGCAACAGTGAGGTGCCAAGCTCCTCGAATGATCAGGACAGCCGAGTTCCCATCAGAAAGCCAATGCGACAAGTTTCTCCAGGAGACTGAGCAGTGCACCATCTTCCCCTCCAGAACCAGGAATCGATGCTCAGAGTGAGGACCAGAGCTCCCCCAAAGTGAACCGAAGCCATTCTCAGTGACAACAAGGTCCCTTGAGCTCCTCGGAGAGTGAAAACAGCCGAGTTCATCAGGAAATCCAGCATAACAAGCTCCTCCAAGAGAACCAACAGCTCCTTACAGCTTCTCAACAGCTTCCAACAGGCTCCCAACAGCTTCTACCAGGTCCCAATAGCCTCCACTTCTCCTGCTCTGCCTATTATGCACTGGCAACAATCCTCAGGTGGGCCTCCCACACCCAGCACCACACTGATTCAGTTCAGCTGGGTCTTGTTACAAGTTGACCACGAGATGTCAGTCCACCACACCAGCAGATACAAGAGCCCCTGGTTATGGGGAGGGGGAAAACAAAGGGCACATAGCCATGAGTGTCCCTAAGAACTCTAGAAAACTGGAGGAAAAGAACATAAACAAGAGTCTGATCCTTTCTATGAGCTTCTGAAAAGTGAGAATACAGGATAAAGGCATCAGGAGCCAACTGGGACAGCTACCAAAAGGTGATGCTTCCACAGGTGCATTGGTTTATAGCAGTTGTTCTCAACCTTTAGGGTCACCTGGATAGTTGTTTTTCCTGCAGTTATTTCTTATTGGCACATATTTGCAGTACATGATGATTACACTTCTTGTAGGGAATTTGTATGAGGACATAACATATCTTAATTATTTTTTCATTCCTTTTTCCTCCCCTCTCTCCCCTCTCCCTCCATCTCTTGCTCCATTTCTCATTTGAAAAAGGTCTATCCCCCTACTTCCTTTGATGTAACATTTTACTTTGCTCTTTATTTATATTTTGGGTTTCTTACATACAAGAAACCGGGGGAAATTGAAGCTTATGTATCTGATTTGTTTCACTTAACATTATGGTCTCAAGGTGCAGCCATTTTCTTACAAATGGCTCAAGTTTAGCCTTCTTTTGCAGAGCAGCACTCCACTGTGTATACATATTACATTTTCTTTCTCCATTCATCTGTTGATGGACATAGACTTGCATGGTTCCGCTATTATAAATTGTGCTGCAATAAACATGAGGAAATAGCTGGCTGATCCAGCAAATGTTGGGTAGGGACCAAATCTTTACATTTCTAACCAGTTCCCATGGATGTTGTTCCTGTGCTGCTGGTCTACAGCCTGCACTTTGAGAACCACTGGTTCAGCTGTCCACATTTTCCCATTCTCCACTTTCAGAATGAGAAAAATAGAATGCAAAGAGTGTGAGTAGAGCAGGAGATACTGATCCCAACTTTCCTGGTAATCAAGAAAAGAGGTCTGTATTTATAGGTCTGTAATGAGAAACTGTTGAAATATCTTAAAAGGGGGAGTTACATGGCCTCAACTAAATTTTTGAAAGGTTATTCTAGAAATACAGAGAGACATCAGGAAAAATGTTAAGGATAAAGCCAGGTACTTCAGGAAGCTAAGTGACTGACTTTAACACCAGGAAAGAAAACTCACTGAAATGTGAGGGAGAAAGGCTAGGGAGGAAGAAGTGGTTGAGGTAAAAGGATGGGAATATGGTACTAGTTATATTCAGCATTGCCAAACCTTTATATTTAAGTCTGTGGCCTTTTCTCCATATAACCACCTCACACAAATGAACATGTAGATGTAAATAAAAATATATAACCCACCACATAGGTCTTGGATATTGCATAAAGCATATCACAATGCTTACATTTAGGAAATTTCCTAGGCAGAAAATGAAAATGAATTTCAAGAATGGAAGAAGTTATCACAGACAGATGGGAGATTGGTCTGTAATGCTTCAAGAAAAAGGACATTTTGGTGGCAATGCACATTTGTTGATGAATGAATGGGATACATAGATGCATATTTTAACTGTGTCACATTAAAATGTGTTGAGAACAGGGAAAACTCAATGCCTTTAAATGCTGTGAACACAATGGTTTTCTGACCACGAGAATTAACAAATCTACTAGACCTCTACTCTTCCATACCATAAACAGAACTGTGCTAAAGTCAGCAGGACATGTTGTGAGGGCAGCCATGTATTTGTGCCCTGAGAGACAGATGATCGCTTTGATAACTTCCTAGGTAAGAAGTTGTTCATGTCACCTTGTGTGGATTGTTGGTCCTGACCACTTTAAGAGATCATGGTCCTCCTGATTGCTTTCTACACCCTCATCCTGATTTTCAGCTTTACGATTATGGGCATCCTGGGATCCAGGCAGCACTATTGTACGCACTGAGCTCCAACCACCATCAGTCTCTACCTCACCTTCTCCCAACATGATGAAAACTGGACCTGCCCTAGAGCAACACCATGATTCTAAGAACCAAGAAGTTTAACATATTTTTGCCAAACAACTTCCAATTCTTTTCCTTTGCAGATAATTCCAAACTTTTACCAGGGTATTTTTAATTTATGACTGACTATGTCTGAAAAGCTGAGATAGGGCTCACACCATGTACTCTCCACAGTTCAGGAAATTGGTTCAGAAGTGCCTGATTTTTATACTCATCATGTCCTTGTGATGGGGAACATTTGGCTCACAAAAAGTGATTTCTATGGGTAGTTTGGGCTTCAGAGCTTTACAAAACTCTCAGTGAGTCACAGCAGACCTCTTATGTTAGATTTCAGTATTTCATTGTTTTAATGTGTTCTGCTAACTGTGCACATGGGGTGCCTGGCTGCAATCCATGTGTCTTTCTGAAGCCAAGCAGGTCATCTGAGAGAAATATTTGGAATCTACAATGAGCTTTGAGGTAAACACTGTCTCCAAAGCAGCTCCAGCTCTATACAACCATTGTATAGAAAGCTATCTACAAAAAATCTAATGAGGGCATTGATTTGGCATATATAAATCCAAGGGTTTTTTTCCTCTCTTCCTTCCACTTTATTGGGGTATAATTAACAAAACCACATATATTTCAGTGTACAGTGTATCTTCTGAGCCTGGTTTTTGTTGCTATAACTGCATACAATAGACTGGAAATTTACAAAAATAGAGGTTTATTTAGTTTATGGTTTTGGAGGTTAAGAAGTACAAGATTTTGCACAGTGCTAGCATTTAACAAGGGCCTTCTTGGTGAAGGAGGGGAGAGGGAAAAGAAAGAAGGAAGAGGGAAAGATATGTATATATGTATACAAAAGACAGCTGAGATAACTGTACTACTAATATCTGTTGGTTTATTGAAAGGAACTATCAATGTGTAATTGTTTAATCAAGCTTGCTTCCTTCTTTCTTTTTCCTCTCCCCTCCTTCATCCCAGTTGCTCCCTTCTAGTTGAGCAGTTTTTTTCCCTTCATAATATTTATTGTACCTTCCAGATTTTATTTACTCTTTCAGGTTCTTATAGTAGGAAGGAAATATGATGTTTACACATATGAATCTGATTTATTTCACCAAGGAGTGTGGTCTCTAGTTGCATCCATTTACCTAAAAAAGCCTCTACTTTATCTTTCTTTATACCTTAGTAATACTCCATTGTATAAAAATACCACATCTTTTTTATCCATTCCTCAGTTGATGGACATTTGTATTGTTTCCAAGATTTAGCTATGACAAATTGCACTGCTATAAACATGGGCACACATATATCACTGTGGTATGATGTTTTTCAGTTCTTCTGGAAAAATACCCAGAAGGGAAATAGCTGGGTTAAATAGGACCTCTAATCCTAATTTACTGAGGAATCTCCAGACTGATTTCCATAGTGGTTTCACCAGTCTACAATCCTACTAGCAGTGGAGTAGTGTTCCTTTTTCCCTACAGCCCCTCCAGCATTTGTTATTGGTTGATTTCTTGATCATAGCCATTCTTTGAGGGGTGAGATGAAATCTCAGTGTTGTTTTAATTTGCATTTCCTGAATGACTAATAATGTTGAATATTTTTTCTTGTATTTATTTGCTATTTGTATTTCTTCATGTGAAAAGTGTGTATTCATCTCAGATACCCATTTTTGAACAGAGTCTTTGAATTTGGGGGATCTGATTTTTTTAAAATTTGTTGTATGTTCTAGACAGGAGTTCTTTGTCTGAGGGACAGTTGGCTAAAACTTTTTCCTGATTCGTGGGTTTTCTTTGCACCCTGTTAGTGATTTCTTTTGATGTGCAATAACCTTTCAATAAGATGAGATCCCAATTATTGATTCTTTGAAGTATTTCCTGTGCAGTTTGATTTTTGTTCATGAACTCTCTACCTACCCCAATGTCTTTGAGACTTCCACTTACTTTCTCTTCCATTAGATCTAGTGCTTCTGCTTTAATATTTAGACCTTTAAGCCGTTTTGACTTTATTTTGGTGCGTGGTGATGGGCTTGGGTGTAGTTTTAGTCTTTGGCATGTGGAAAGCCAGTTTTTCCAGCACCATTTATCAAAGAGGCTGTCTTTCTTCCAGTGAACATGTTTGGCCCCTTTGTCAAAGATAAGGTGGCTGAGTGTTTTTGTAGTTGTGTCTGCATCTTTCATTCTGTTCCATTGATCTTCAGGTCTGTTTTCTTTCCAATACCATGCTGATTTTATCACAGTAGCTTTGTAGTATAATTTCAAATCAGGGATTATGATACCTCCTGCCTTGCTTTTGTTGGCCAGGATTGCTTTTGCTTGGTAGATCTTTCCTATTGCTGGTCTTGAGATTGTGGTCACTTTTAGCTTTTTGTAGAATATCATTCAGCACTCTTTGTAGGTTTGGTTTGGTGCTCATGAATTTCCTCACTTGATCTTTATCATGAAAACATCTGAAAATTGCAGTACTCTGAAAAAAGAGATTGAAGATGATTTTTAAAAATGGAAAGATATTCCTTGCTCATGGATAGGAGAACCAACATTGTGAAAATGGCCATACTCCAACAAATTGTTGTACAGATTCAAAGTAATCCCAATTAAAATGCCATTAGTATACCTCACAGATCTAGAGAAAGCATTCCTAAAATTCATCTGGAGCCAGAAGAGGCCTACAATAGCAGAAGCAGTCCTGGGGCAACAAAGGCAAGGTAGGAGGTATCACAATCCCTGATTTGAAATTATACTACAAAGCTACTGTGATAAAATCAGCATGGTATTGGCAAAAAAAAAAAAACCCACAAAAACCAGACCCGAAGATCTATGGAACAGACTAGAAGATGCAGACACAACCGCAAAGACACTCAGCCAGCTTATCTTTGACAAAGGGACCAAACATGTTCACTGGAAGAAAGATAGCCTCTTTAATAAATGGTGCTGGAAAAATTGGCCTTCCACATGCCAAAGACTAAAACTACGCCCAAGCCCATCACCACGCACCAAAATAAAGTCAAAATGGTTTAAAGATCTAAATATTATAACAGAAACACTAGCTCTAATGGAAGAGAAAGTAAGTGAAAGTCTCAAAGACATTGCGGTAGGTAGAGAATTCATGAACAAAAACCAAAGTG
>NW_004955414.1:375421-391085 GCF_000276665.1 Chinchilla lanigera
GAGCAACTTCATTGAAGATAACAATATGTGATACAACAACCATTGTTAATTCCTATTATCTTGTTTTTCAAAATACAGGATTTCAATCCTGTATTACTTTTATTGTTTTGTTTTTGTCTTCATTGTTGTTATTTTGTTATTGTTTGGTTTTTATTCTCTTTAAAATGAAATTTTAAAAAAAGAAGTTTTTTGTGTCACTTGTAAACTCAGGCTGGTGTCCCAAATGAACACAAATGAGGGCTCGAGAAATGGAACGAGACACCTGGTATCTGTGATAGGTAGGGTAAGTGTGGCTAGTTCTCAGTACCAAATATATGATGTGAAAGACTAAGCCAACTCTAATTCAGTCTCAGCTGCTGCCCACCACTAAGGACCCCATAACAACTACTGCTTGGTCCAATGTGTTCAGGTATTTTAATGGAAACCCTGGCAGCTGCTGAGTGTCTATAGAGGTAGAACTACAGGCAATTAGAGAGAGCTGGGTGTGGGCTAAATATTTTGTTGTGAAATTGTGTTTCTATAGAAAGCATACTGACTTTTACTCAAATTGCACTATAATTTAGAGCTGCTGGGTGGGGGAATCTGATGAAAGATTATAGGGGATTAAACCACCAACCTTGCCCTTGACAAGTATTTATTAAAGATTTTTAAAGTACATGTTACTATACCTGTCACTGGGGATTTTATAAGCAGAACAAAGACTGAGGAGAATTTAACACACTTTAAGGAATGGTGAATTTAATGTATTTATAACTCAAATATAACTTGTGAAAATGGAAATATTCCAGGATATCTACAGGGCAGCTAAGCTTCTCTGACCAGGCCAAGAGTGAAACCCTTAGCAGGAAAGTCCAACCTGGTCTTTCACTCCTGTTGACACACAATAGTTCTCGGTGGTTCCATTGATTGCTTTGGTCACAGAAGTCACTCCAGCCAAGCAGGGATGGGGCGTTTGCCAACTGTGCTCCCAGTGTCAGCTATCCTCCTGCCTACTGCTATGCATGGACCTGTTACAGATGCATTTACACAGGGGAGAGCTAACTCTGTATGCTCCTTACATGCTCCTTACACATAGGAACTGCCTGCTGAGCTTGTGAAGAACATGAATTCCAGGACCTCATCCTCATTTTCAGAGGTGGCTGGATCTGGAGTGTGTGATGTTGAGATTAAGGGTGTGTGATTACTAAATCAGTCAGCTGGTTGGTTTGGCACCCGCTCTGAGTCTGGTTGCCTAAATAGAATATAAAAGGGACAGGAAGAAGTTGCTAAGATTGCTTGGACTTGTTTATCTGCTACTTTGTTGCCTTGCTACTTTTTGCCCACCATGAATTGTTTCTCCAATGCCTGACTGCCACGCCACCCTGCCTTGTAGCCAGCCAATTAGAGACTGAAATCTACAAACTGTGAACCAAAATAATAATTTCCTCCTTTACTCTGGGTGTTGGGTATTCTGTCCCACTAGCAAGAATGTAGCTAAGATAGTACCTGGGTATGTCCTTTCTGATGAACAGATGGGGAATTTCCTGAGGACAGGCCTGAGTACTGACTTGTTTTGGGGGACCTCAGGAAAAGGAAGGTGACCCTGGGGTAGAGATGAGCTGAAAAGGGAAAGAGCCCTTCCTCATTTTGGCTCACCTCTCAGTCCTCTTTACCATGAGGCCTGTAACATTTCCCTGAACTACAGGCTATAGATTTTCATCTCTCACCTGTGTGTCTTTGCTGTTGTAGGTCCCCTGCCTACAATGCCAACACTGTCACAGCTTCTTCATCTGATAAGTTAGAACATATCTCTAAACTCAACCAAACATGACTTCTCTGTGTGGTTCCTCCTCTGGGTGCTCCAAACTAATATTCCAGTGGTGTTTTATGCACTTTCCTGTGTTACTAAGCTTTTCATCACTGTGATAAGCTATCTGAGAATAACAATTTCTGGAAAGAAAGATTTATTTTTGTCTTGTGGTTTCAGAAGTTTCAGTCCATGGTGACTCACTCCCTTGTTTCTGGCCCTGTGTTTCTGTGTAGAGCTTCATGGCATAAGGGCATGGTGGAGAAAATCTGCTCACCTCATAGCCAAGAAACAGACAAAGAGCTAGAGAGGAAGGGTAAAGGACAAATAGTCCCCAACATCACCCCCATGACAAAATCTCATCAAATATGCCCCATCTCCTAAATTTCTATTATCTCTCAATAATGTCATCAAATTATGATTTCATCAATAGATTAATCCCATGACAAAATGATCAAGTTCTCATGATCCAATCATTTCACTAGGTCCACCCCAGAAGGTATGAGACCTTGGGGGGACATTTTAAATTTAAAGCATAGCAATTGTAATAAGACCACTTGAAAGCATTTGGGGAGGGTATTGAGAATTGAACCCAGAGGCTTTGGACTGAACTACACCCCAGCATTCCCCATTTTAATAAAATTTTTGGGATGAGGTCTCACTAAGTCTCTAAGTTATCCAGGGTGGGCTCAAACTTGCAATCCCTCTGCCTTAGACTTCCAGAGTGCTGGGATTGCAGTCATGCATTACCATTTTCTAGCTTTCCTTCTCCTTTATAGCATTTAATAAATTGTGCCTTCCCTCTATCCCTTTACTTCTAGGTGGTGAGCCTCCAAGGTCAGAGCCTATATCCAATCCATTCCCAGGGTCTGGTATAGTGCTGGCTTCATAAATGCAGCATATAACCTGTTTAATAAATATATGAATAGATGATCCTAGGCTGATTCTGCTGAAAGGATCTCAGTTCTTATCTTTCAAGAAAGAGATTCAGCCCAACATAATGGTTCATAGCACAGGTTTTGAAGTTCAGATTGCACATCCTCTCTTAAAAGCTGCTTGATTTAGGATGAGTTGATGTTTATGAGTTTTACTTTCCACATCTGTACATTGGGCATTGATAGTATTTATATCACATAGTAATAGTGTCTCTCTAATATGGGCATCAAATGAATCAGTGCTTATAAAATATGTATATGATACCTGTCTGAGTAATTTCTTGTTGCTGGGATAGAATACCTGACACTCAAAGTTTAAGGAAGAAAGCCTTATTTGGGTCACAGTTTATGGAGGTTTCAGTCCATAGTAGGCTGGCTGCAAGTCAGGATGGTAAGGCAGAGAAGCATCACACAGGAGAAATAGCCCATGGCAAAGAGGCAGACAAAAACACATTAGCCCTCTTTCTCTCCCTTATATTCCATGCAGGATACCCACCCTAGGGTGGTTGTAGCACTAACACCTTTAATCCAAGCCAGAGCTGTGCCAAACCAATCAGTGGACTGATTTAGTAACCACACATCCTTGATCCCAGCATCACACACACTCTAGATCCAGACACCTCTGAAAAGCACCTTCTCATGACTGCATGAGGCATTGAGGGGGGACATCTAGACACAAGCCATAATAATACTGCATCCAACATCTAACAAATCCCCAATAAACTCCCAACAACCACAACTCTTTTTTAAAAAAAAATGATTTTTTAACAACCATAACTTGCCTGATGCCCAGTCAAGCTATATTACAGAAGATTTTTATTTTATTTTGTGGTGCAAAATTCTGCAAATTCTCCCATATGAATGTATACTAGTAGTCTAATCAGGAAAACATGCATACACCTGCCGCTAAGTCCTCCCCACTACAGCTAACTCTTCTGGACTTGGATTCTAGGTATAATTCACCAAGGTCTTTTTTTAGATGGATTTGTATTGTGAGTGACCAGCAAGAAGCTGACAATGCAGTAATAGATTACTGAGAGTTAAATTGTAAGGTAAACACAACAGAGCCTGATAAAATAACCAAAACTAACAGCAGACCCCACCTCGACCAGACACTATAACTCTTTACATCTATATCCAGGCTTAATCTTCACAAGAGTCTCTGATGATATTATCTCCATTTTTCAGGTGATTATTGAATATGGACACTGAGCAACTTCCTCAAGTCATGTAGCAAAACCACAAGTAGGAGCCCATAGCACATCTCAACCATCTGTGAGTCCACTTGGAAAAAGAGTCCTCTCTATCAGTAACACTTGATGGAAATGCTACATCTTGATAGAAAAAAAGTGCTGAACTATGTATGTTAGGAAATTATGTGTTTTTCCTTCTGGAACAATTCAGACCTAAATTATTAAGTGTGCATGCAAGGCTGGTGTCTGGGGATGACTCAGATTGACATTGGGTGGAGGAACTCAAATGAGATGTACACACACTGATTACCAAGACTCCACTGGAAACAGGCATCCATGAATGGAAGACTTCTACTTCATACATTTCTATATCCTCTGAACTATTTTCTTCCTTCCTTCCTTCCTTCCTTCCTTCCATCCTTCCTTCCTTCCTTCCTTTCTCTTTCCTTCCTTCCTTCTTCCTTTCCTTCCTTCCTTCTTTCCTTCTTTCCTTTTTCTTTTCTTTCTTTCTTTTTTCTTTCTTTCTTCTTTGTTTCTCTTTCCTTTCTTCCTTCTATCCTTCCTTCCTTTTCCCCCTTCCATTCCCTTTCTATCCCTTTCCTTCCCTTTCCTTCCTTTCTTCCTTTCTCCTTTCCTTCCATTCTCATTTTTCTTCTTTTATTGCATGACTATGTCATGACTAGCTTGCCTCATCTAGTAAAATTAAAAATAAAATGAGTACACAATGAGAGAGGAGGAATAGAAGCAGAGGACTGTAGTCTGTTCAAGGCTTTACCATCTGCCTCTGCTGCCAGGCTGGGAAGGATGAGCTGGTGCCTGGACCTGGAACACAGGGCTGAGGTGAGCAGAAGATACAATGTCAACTCTTATGTCAACTCTGTCTCCAAGATGCGAGTGCAGTTTGTGCAGAACTATGATGGTAAAGTGGGTATTTTCAAAACTCAGAAATATCCTTGACTCAGAGGTCCCCCAATGACCATCCAGACTGATATATGGGTGAGAACATCTTGGGCATGTGGAGTGAAGGTTGGAGGAGCTAACAGGGAGTCCCAGCTCCCAGGCCATTGCACAAACTCCTCCTCCAAACCAAAGTCTTCTGAACCACATGATCAAGTACGGTCACAGAAACCACTCAACTGAAGTTACAATTTCATCTATTAGTCAGCTTTTCTCTCACTGCTGGAACAGAATACCTAGCATCTACAACTTAGAGGAAGAGAGGTTTATTTTGGCTCATGATTTCAGTCTATGATCATCTGGCTCCACTGTTCCATCATAGTTCTGCCCAATCTTTGTCACCACTCAAGTAGGGCACAGAGACACAAGTGTTTGGAAAATTTTGGAGAATCAAGCTAAACAAAACCTTAAATGCTGTAAGCAGAGCCAGATGAGCAATTCTGACTAGAACACAGAAGACAAGAATGCTAATAGAAATGTGGGGAGTAAAGGGCAGGTTCATAAGGTTTCAGGTGAGAAGAGGGATTCTAGTGGGATTGGAACAAGGGTCCACTCATGTTATGTCCTGGCAAAGAATTTATTGACATTTTTTCATGCCCTGAAACTTGGTGCTAGGATGAATTTAAAGGTGGTAGACTAATTTATTTGGTGGAAGAAATGTCAAGGCAGCCTGACCATCAGGCCCAGGCATGAGTATTGTTAACTTCTTTTAGCCAGATGTATAGTGAGGATTGGGAACAAAAAGCAAAGCAAAGATTTATAACACTTTCAGTTTGACCAAAAAGGAAGCATGTGTAAATTAGAGATGGGGTAGGAGTGGGGGGGTCATCATAGATGAGGAAAGTAGTGCCCTAAAAAGAGGTCAAGTACATTGAACTCAGACAGGAAAGATGACTTAAGGCCATCTTAGTAATCAGCAAGATACCACCCATCACAAGCTCAAGAGTGCAAAAGTGTAGCTCCTTTGAAAGATTTTGCTTTGAGAAAGCCAAGGAGGCCTTGCTTATCCAGAGCTTCATAGGAAAGTATTTCAGTGATCCAGGAATTTAGACCTAAAGCTTACAGTGGCAAACCTTAGCATCATCCACATGATGGTGGTTCTGCAGAAATGCAGAATGCAAGCATTGTGGGGTCACAAAAGCTTCTACTCAGATTTCAAAGGAAAGCCTGAGAGGCCAAACAAAAATATGTAACAAGGTCTGAATCCCTGCCAGAGTGGTATATGAGGTTACAGGAGTGAAGCCAAAGCTGCAGTGGAGACCCCAGGAACTTAGAGATGCCAAGGACATGGAATATCTGCTGAAGAAAGCTGTAGGTAATGAGCAGAGCCATCCCAAAAGAGAGGACTTATGGGCTGCAATTTACAAGGCCATAGGGGTGAGTACGTTCAAGCCCTTTGGAGCTTATATCTTGCCACCTTGTGCCTCAGGTACTGGACATAGATGTACAGGATTTATATTTGCCCTGCTGGATTTTGTTTTTCACTTAGTCCAATTTCTTTCTGTCCCCTATTCCTCCTTTTGTAATGTGAATGTTTACTCTATGTCATTGTATGTCAAAAGCATTTAATTTGATTTTTTACGGTGCCTCATAATTAAGTTTGCCTTGAGTCTCAGAGAAGACTTCGGACTTGCACTTTTGAGCAATAAGGCAACTCTTAAGACTTGGGTGACTCTTGGAGATAAACTAAATCCCATTTGCATAATGAGATTAACATGAGCCTTTTGGGGGTAGGGGGCAGAGTATTATGGTTTATATCTAAAATGTCTCCTAAAGTCTCATATTTGCAAAGTAGGGCTTTTGGAAGTTGGTTGGATCATAGGGGTTGCTAACTTCACCAATGGATTTACCCATTGGTGTGTATCATAGGTGAATGTGCTCTTATTAGGTGGGGTCAAGTTGCAGGAGGGAGTCACTGGGTGGTGTGTCTTGAGAGGTTATATTTCCTACTATGGCTCTTCTTCTTTCTCTGCTTCGGGGCTAGCTTTTCTCTGCCATACTCTTCTGCTATGATGTTTGTACCCAGGAGCCAGATGACTTTGGACTGAAACCTCTCAAACTGTGAGGTCTTCAGCAAGAGGTGCTCCTTTAATTGGAGGTTTTGGGTATTTTGCCTAAGCAATGGGAATGCCAACCAATCAAATGTCTTATTTAGTTAACTTTAATGTTTTATAGAACTCCATACACTCTTCTGTTACAGATGAGGAGACTAAACCCTAGAAAAGTCAGGAGGCAGAGGTCACAGAGCAGTCAGTGGGAAGCCAGGGACCAGAACTTGGGCAGCTTGTCTTGAGAACCCATTCCTTTAGTGTCTCTTACATCAAAACTAAGGGGGCATCCTCACTGTATTTGTGAGCTAATGTATGTTTTTAAATGCCCAGCACATTAGATCTTGTGCGGGAGACTTTATATCCCAGGCACACAGACCATTAGACTTTAGAGGTTCTTTTTTTCTGGAACCAGAAATCTAACTCAGAACCTTGCACTTGCCAGGCAGGTGCTGTGCTGCTAAGCTACATCCCTGGCCCTGACGTAAGAGGTTTTTAATTCAAGCTTCTTACAGGGCAAGAGAGTCAGAGGTAAAATTACGCATGGAAATAAAGTGTTCATCTTCTTTGGGCTTCCCCTCCTTTTTTGCTGCCATCATTCCTAGGAAACTTTATGTAGCCAGGGGCCTGCTATTGTGTTCATGTTTATATGCCTACCACCCAGGGCCTTTAAAAACTTTTGTTGAATGAATGAATGAAGTCTGATTGTGTGACTATGAAGAAGTTAAAGTCATAAAAGCTTTTCCCTCACAAGAGCTTCAGATCTAAGGAAAAATCAGCATCCTTGACTCCCTGGGTCAACTTGATCAGTGCTTTGGGATGACTCATTGACTTGGTTAGGAGTCAAGTTTTCCACATGACACAGTCTGCCCTGGGCTAAGTGGAGAATTTACCAAAGATCCAGAAGCAAGCACATTACAACAGAAAGAACACTGAGTTGAGACTTAGTGACCTGGGGTCTTCTCTTCCTGGCTTCTTTCCCTCTCTGGGCCTTCCTATCCTTGGATTTAAAAAAAAAAAAAAAAAAAAGTAAGATTAGCAAAGCACTAGCCACAGGGCTGAAAGAAAAGAAAAAGAAAGGGAGGACAGTGTGAATTCATGGGCAGTGGGAGTTTGCTACCTAAACTGTTCTCCATCTTCAGCAAGAGCTCAAAATCAGCCACCAGGAAAGAAGAGCTGACATTTACAGAGCACCACGTGAGTGACTTGCCTTTATGACCTTTTATGGAATCTTCAAACAAGCTTGTGTAGAATATTGTTTGGCAATAACAATAAATGAACTAAAGACACATGTCTGAATGGATTTGAAGGGCATTAGGCTAAGTGAAAAAAGCAATCTCAATGGATTATACATTTTACAACTCCATTTATATAGCATTGCTAAAATGAATAAATTATAGAGATGGGAACAGATCAGTAGTTGGGAAGGATGTGGGATTGGCAATAAGTGGGGCTATGACTATAAAGGGGTAGCAAGAGGGAGTTCCTTTGTGATGATGAACAGTTCTTTATCTTAATTATGGTGGTGGTCACACAGATCAATACGTGTGATGAAACTGCACAGAGCTCTTCATGTGAGCACATGTGCATGTGCACACACACACGAGTGTATGTAAAAACCAGTCAAATCTGAAGAAGGTCTGTAGATTGAACTAAGAGTTCTGATATTTCCTGCTTTTATTACAATGCTATAATTATGTGAAATGCCACCATTATGGAAAATTAGGTGTAGATACAGAGGATATTTTTGTAAT
This sequence comes from Chinchilla lanigera, assembly GCF_000276665.1. NCBI lineage: Eukaryota > Metazoa > Chordata > Mammalia > Rodentia > Chinchillidae > Chinchilla > Chinchilla lanigera. The sequence continues at coordinate 384,095 of NW_004955414.1, forward strand.
AGTTTTACTATTTTTGCAACTTTCTGTGTATCTATAATTACTTCAAAATTAAGTTTTTGTTAAAAAACTTGGGATGTTACTATCCCATTCTCCAGATGAAAGAGCTGAAGGTATACAGAGATCATATAGGGTAATGGAGCTCTGAATGTGAAAGTAAGGATTTGATTCCACTTCTAGAGCCCAAAGTTGTGTGTGCTTTCATCTCTACACAGGGTCTCACGTGTAAAAAATAACTTGTGCAAAACTGGCCTATACAGTCTTAAAGCCTTTCCCGCTTCTAGCTTCAAAGTTTTCTGTTTGAAGTTTTCCAATGTTTAATCCTTCCAGGGGAGCGTGGAGAGTATGATTTTTCTTGCTACGTGGATAGTAAGAATCTAAACAGCCAGCCCATCTGAGAGGCATTCTTCTCCAGTGTGCTCTTACTACACATCTAACTCTGTCTCCATCAAAGCTCTGGATGGATCAAGCATGACTGAACCCTTGTGAGTTTGCTTTCCGGGGAATGAAACATACCTCATCAGCCACACATGGCTTTCCCTTAGCTCCCTCTAATCAACCTGCCTTATACTCTGAGAGTGACTAGCCTAGGGCTGGAAGGGAGTGGTTGACAAAGATCCTGCCTTTAAATTTTAGTCAGGCTCCTGAACCTCTTCCTAGGCTCATCTGTGAACTTCTTTGTAAAATCTATTTTTAGCAAGAATCCTGCTAAATCAGTTTAGCAAGAACCTTCCAAATGCCTGATCATCCTCATACTTGATGAGGTTTCTCATCCTCCACCATCTCCTAGGTAGTATCTGAGCACCTTGTCCTGTCTTCCTCAGGAATCTTGTTAGGTCAGTTGAGCCAGAATTCTCTTTGATGATCCTGCTTAGTAATTTTTCACTGTTGACCCCAACACTGCTCTTTGGGTATATAGCCCCAGTTTCTCATACTGTATCTGGAGTTGATCCTAGTCTCTCTTACTGCAAAGTCCCACTGCAGCGGTCCTCATACCTATTGCTGTGGTCCTGAATAAAGTTTGCAATACCAAGCTTTAACAAAGTATACAAGGAATCATCTGAACTTAACAGAATCATCTTAACAGAATAAAGTTTGCTTTATTCTGCTTTAATTCTGCTTTATTCTGCTTTATTTTATTTTATTTTTTTTTGTTTGTTTGTTTGTTTTGTTTTGTTTTTCTCCGGTACCGGGAACCGAACTCACGACCTTGCGCATGCCAGGCAGGCGCTTTTGCCACTGAGCTAAATCCCCAGCCCCTTTTATTCTGCTTTAACAAAGTATACAAATATCATCTGAACTTAACAGAGCTTACAGCCTGTTTGAGGCTGTAGCAGGGCAAATAGTAAACAAACAACACTATGGGGTTTGGTAAAGCAGATGCCAGCTCTTATTCAGATTAAAACTGCTTCAAAGGCAGGAGGTATTTAATGTGTATCTCACTGTGAGAAGATGGTACATACTCACAGACTTGCTGAGTTTCAAGACAGCGTACAACACGCACCCATTAATTAATTCTGCAAAGAGGTATGAATAATGTTTCAGAAAGGAAATGCCCCTTTACAGACAAAGAATCCCAGCCAAAAGAAAGACCTGGGCCAGAACACAGGGACATCACAGTGTATGTCTTTAGGTGGGAGATAATATGCATACAATAATACAATAGTCTATTTTGACCTACATTATCAACGCAGTAGTCACTAGCCACATATAACTACTAAGCAGTTTAAATGAGGCTTGTCTGAAATGAGATATGCTATAAGCAAAACATACATACTAAATTTAAAAATTTTTAAATTTAGTACAAAAATGTCTCAATATTTTTATATGGATTACATGTTGAAATCTTCTGGATATGTTAATTAGTTAAAATTATTAACAAATTTCAACAATCTCATTTAATCTTAGTCTCTCATCACTGGGACACAATACTTGACACCCATAAAGAAGGAGAGATTTATTTGGGCTGTTTCAGAAGTTTCTGTTCATGTTTAACCAGCTCAAATGCAGATACAGCTGCTAGAGAGGAAAGCTGCTCACGCTGTGGCAGCCAGGAAGCAGAGTGAAGGGATACACCCTCTGAGCTCACACCCTCAGTGCCTCACCTCTTCAGCCCTGGGCCCACTTCCCACCACCACACTCAGTTCCTCCACTCACCAGTGGGTGAATTCACAGATAACTATAACACCATTTTTATTTGGTTAGAAAATTTTAAATTACTAAATGTCTAGCTTTATATTCTACTGGAAAGACTTTCAGCCCATCCTAAATCCCTCTACAAATTATTCCTTTTTCCTGTCCCCTTTTGCAGCAGCCAGTGTGGGCATTATATTTTTCTTTTTTTTTTTTTTTTTTCCTGAAGTGAAGCCTCACTGCTCTCAAGGGGGTGACATTATTTACAAAGTACTTAGTAAGATGGTGAGAAGCCTCAAGGGCCCCTGGATTTAATGTTTTCTTTGTAACACACAGCTTTGATATTATTCAAAATGAACAAAGGAGATGACTGTTAAAAATCTTTGAGTCTCCTTACCTCTGAAATTACTCTTAGAACACTCACTTCTATATTCCTAGAGTTTCCATGGAAGCTTGGATTAGACAATCTTCGCTTCCTTAGGTAATGCAAATTTCATTTTGAGGATCTGGAAGTGATTTTTGATACCACTTTAGTTTCTCTTGTTTTTCATTTCCTTCTGACCAAGAAAAGACACACTGAAATAAGGTTGTTAGAAAAAAAAAACTTGCATTTTCCTTCATTTGGTCTTTGCTTTGCTTCCCATTTCTCAGAGTAAATTGGTCCCTCTTTTCCAGTATGCTTTCAAGGAGGGGGCCCCAGAACACTAGTGCTGTTTGGGGGGTAGGATTTGAATCAGCATATTTCCAGTTTTGCAGTATAATTACTGTAACTCAGTTTCACCAGGAGAGCCTGGGAAGATATGGATGCTCCCTCCTGCCCTGCCCTCACCTTTGCATGGTGGTGGCAGGAGGTATAAGGATGGGGAACCATCATAGGGTAAATTTTTTTTCTGGCTGGATACAAATTATGCACAGAAAAAGTGACACTGTTCTCACTATTGAGGCATCAGTACATCAAATCAATGGTTCCTTTGAGATAGGATAGAAGAAATAAAGATAGGTAGAGAGCAGACAGGAATACCATAATTTTTAAATTGTACTTTTAAGAAAAAGTGCAGCCAGTGGACACAAAGCTCCCCAAAGTTATAATACATTTTACCTTCCAGGAAACTCACTCCAAAAAATATTCCTAAGGGCCTTAAAGATATAATAAAGCTGTCATTTGAGCCTGCATTTTTCTTCCTATAGATTTTCATCTTCAAGGAAGCAGCTATTTAGTGGGCAGTATATTGCTAAACTTCAAAAACATGCAAATGGTTTACATGCTAACCTAGACCACCAAATGGGCAAGTTGACAGTAAAAATATTGTACACGTTTATCTTAGTTATTTCCTTTGTTGCTGGGACAAACTATCTAACACACACAACTTAAGTAAAGAGTGGTTTATTTTGGCTCATGTTTTAGTCCATGGGTGGGTCCAAGGCAAGACAGCATGGCAGAGCCCCACGGCAGAGAAGGGCTGCTCATGGCAGGCATGGCAGACAGGAAACAGAGAGAATCAAGGGAAGAGCTGGGGAGGGAAATAAATCTTTACAGGTCACACCCCAAGTGACCCATCTCCTCAGACCAGACTCTACCTCCCAACAGCAGGCCAACCATTTCACCTTCATAAACCAATTGCCTTCCAAACACACAAAGCTTTTTGGGCCATTTTTAGATCTAAACTATAAGGACATCCTAGATAACCTATCTTGAAAACTCCCTCAAGACCATAAAAAACAAAACAGCCCCAGCCCATAATACACCTCTGAGGTCAACACTCTTATTCTGGTATGTCACTTCTTCACTTTTGCATACGAAACCTTTTTGTCATGTGAGACAGTGTCCATAAGGCCTAGGAGGAGGTGGTGAAAGAATTTACCAATGGGTAAAAGAATTTACCGATAGACAAGGAATGTAGAAAGACAGGAGCATATTTAGATCTAGGGATACTGCCAAAGGGGACAGCAGGCAAGTTTCCAAGAAAGGAATTGTGCACTCAGGCTGAGAGACTGGGTTTTTTAAAGGTTTGAGGTTATGCTAAAAGAACCTGGGCAGCAAATGTGATTATCCAAAGAATGTGATTATCTACAATTAGCACAAAGTGCTAAATGTAGATTTTTTTGGAAGCATTTGTATTATGTTTTTTTTTTTTTTGGTTTTTCTCCAGCACCAGGAACCGAACTCACGACCTGCGCTTGCCAGGCAGGCGCTTTTGCCACTGAGCTAAATCCCCAGCCCCCATATTATGTTTATATTGGAAGTTTTGACAAGATCACTCCCTCAGTCTTTAGTTTTAGATAAGAAAGCAATAAGGAGGTCTATACATATGTTTTAGAAAGGATGGTTTAGGGTTCTTTGGAATAATGTGTGGGCCTTACATCAAAATGTTTGTTGCTGTCTTATGATCAGCTGCTGCAAGTTGGATGTCTTTAACCAGAGTATTTTTACATAGGGTTACCTCAGGTACTCTCTCATCAGAGTACCTGAGATACCTGAAGATACATGAAACCCACAAAATGAAGGAGTTGTTTATTTGGGCTTACATTTTTAGTCAGTAGTCTACTAGCTCCAAGACAGGATGTGATGCCAGAGGGAATACTAGAGGAAAAGCTGTTCACATTATGACAATCAGGAAACAGAGTGTGACAGAATGAAACAGGGAGGAAGATATACCCTACTAGGTCATTTTCCCAGTGACCCATCTCTTTCAAACAGGCCCCACTTGCTAAGATCACCTTTACTTATAACACCTCTATGATTCAATCACCTTCTAAAATCCCCACCTATGAGTGCATGAACTTTTGAGGCTATCTAGATATAAACCATAACATTCTGCTCCCGGCCCAAAAATTATGCACATCTCTTTAAGGAAAATTCATTTAGTCCATCTCTAAGAGTCACCAAATCTTAATATTGCTGAGAAGTCTAAGTCCAAAGTCTCCTCAAGGCAAACTCTTAGCTGTGAACCCCTGCAGAAAATCAAAAAGAAAACAAAACACTCCCAATGTACAATGGCACAAATACACATTCCCACTCCAAAAGTGAGGAATAGGTGAATGGAAAGACATTAGATCAAAGGAAGATGAAAATCCAGCAGGGCAAACATTAAATCCACAGCTCACTGTTTCCAGCACCCAAGACCAAAATAAGAGCTCCAAACGGCCTGAGCAACACAACCCCTGCAAGTATTGGTGGTGCTTTTTCCTTGAGCTGACCTTGCTCACTGCCTGTGGTCTTCCTCAACAGTCATTCCATGTTCCTCGTTTTTCTAATTCCCTGCTATTTCCACTGCACTTTGGGCTTTACTCTCACAGGTTCACTCACTGCCCTTTTAGGGACACTGCCTGGCCTCCTAGGGCTTGTTCTCAAATTCGGCTGGAAGCCTGTTTGACCTGACAACTCTTGCATCCTGCTTGCCCGTAAAACCAGTACCATATGGATAATGTCAAGGTCTGTTGCCAGCTCAAGCAGTAGCCAGGCCACAAGAGGCTTCTAGGTACTGAGAATTAAATCCTGTGGAACCAATTCCCTAGGTAGCCCTTCTTCAGCAGAGCTCCCCAGAGTTCTCTTAAAAAAAAGTCTTCCACTTTTGGAACTCTGAAGCTGTGAAGCATGGAGTCTTGCTGATTGCTAAAATGCCCTTTAGGCATCCTTCCCACTGTCTTGATGTAAATTATGTAGCTTCTTTGTAATGCTAACCTTTTCAGCAACCAAGCTCCTCTTTGTTCCAGCTTCACAGGCCCCAGTGGAACATTCCACCATAACATTCTGCTCCCGGCCCAAAAATTATGCACATCTCTTTAAGGAAAATTCATTTAGTCCATCTCTAAGAGTCACCAAATCTTAATATTGCTGAGAAGTGTAAGTCCAAAGTCTCCTCAAGGCAAACTCTGGGGGATCACTTTAGCTGTGATCCCCTGCAGAAAATCAAAAAGAAAACAAAACACTCCCAATGTACAATGGCACAAATACACATTCCCACTCCAAAAGTGAGGAATAGGTGAATAGAAAAACATTAGATGCAGCAGAATGTTAAAGTGGAAAACCTTCCAAATGGGCTTTTTGCTCCTGATTTTCAGTATAAACCTGACTAAACGCAGCAAGCACTTACTGATGCTACAGTATGAACACTGGGTTGCTTTTAAAGTTCCTTCACCAGATTAATTAGTTCACCACCTTTAATCTCAGTTTCCTGCAAAGTCACAGGACATAGCAACATATAAACAGAGCCTGGAGCCCAGCTGCCAACGGAGTCCTTGTCAACTGCAACCTCCTGAGCATGATCTTTACCATCTGCCTTTTTATCACCTTTCTAGTTTTTTGAGCTCCAACTAGAATCTCCCATCAAACCTTTTCAAACTCCTGCCACAAGCCAGTTCCAAAGGCTTCTGAATCACAGTTACAGCCACAACTCCACTCCTATTACCCAAATTGTCTTAGTCACTTTCTTCACCACTGGGACAGAACACCCAACATCCACAAATTCAAAGAAAGTTTTATTTTGGCTCAGGCTTTCAGTCGATAGTCCATTGGCTCCAAGGAAGAACAACATGGCAAAGGGACATAGCAGAGGAAAGAGTACCTATATCATGATGGCCAGGAAGTGGAGAGGAAAGTGAGGAACAAGGGAGGGAGATACACCTTACCAGGTCACTCCCCTAGTTACTCCCTTTACCTCCTAAGATCACATTTAACTGTAGCATCCCATGATTCAACCACCTTTTAAAAGACCTGCCTGAGTTCATCAGGTTTTGGAAGACATCTAAATATAAACCATAACAAGGATTTTAACTATTCCAAATAGGCAGCTACTATACTTTCTATGTGTCTTGGTTACTTTTCTCTCGTTGCTGAGACAAAATATCCAACACCCAAAAT
>NW_004955414.1:391359-393552 GCF_000276665.1 Chinchilla lanigera
GTGTAGCTCTCACATAATCTCCATGCCCTCCTCTTCCACAGGCTCAGGATGTATACAAAGTAAGCACTCTGGCTTCCTGCGAAGTCACTTAGCCAAACCTCTAGACTCCCCAAGTTGACACAATGTATCAACCATAACACTATGCCTTTATGCATCCTAAAAATTCTTTCTCTGTGACAGGAGTCAGCAAACCTACTATCTACCTCATGGGTAGGGTGAGTTGAGGTCCCTATCTCCTCTTTGAGGGACCTCCTCAGACTCCATATGGAGACATACCCAACTGCACTCAAGTAAGGTAGTGTATGTTAGATCCTTTAGACAATAAAGTGAGGCTACTTGGGTTTAAATTAGTGTGGATATAAATGGGAAAAATCACTGCCTGGGAAAGCTACTCAGCAGTATTTCACAAAAGTCCCAGTTAAACCCTCAGTTCCTAAAAGTAAGGGAGGAATTAGAGGACGAAGTGTTGGGGACCACTACAAAGTGGCTCTGAGTAGGATTTAATATTAACCAATTGGCTGTCTGTGTTTACTTGTGAGTTGTATGAAGCTTAGGCACCTTGTCTGAAGATAGGCAATGGACTCATAGTAAGTAAACCTCTGTGAGTCCCTGGTTACCCTGAGGCTTGTGAAACTGTACAGTACCTCAAAGGACAAGACAAGGCCACAGCTTAGGATGTTTGGCTCCAACCCCAATTAACTACAAGAAGACTGCAGCTGCAGGTTCCACACTCCTACAATATATACCAAAATAAGGATCAGGTAGTTCTCCAATTGACATAATTTACTACTTCTTCCAAGGTCCTGTGAGATTCCCACATTTTCTTGAGTATCCTCCTCCTTTGTTTATAAACCAAATAAATACAGGCTGCCCAGAGGTTTTTGGCTGAACTCAAGAGAATACTGAAGCTGTAAGACAGTTAGTCCCTCCTGGAGCCCTGAAATCATTTCCATTGTCTTATTTATTTACGCCTTCACCATCCACTTACTTGGGAAACTGCGGGCCTGATCAGCCTGCAATAGCTAAGGGTTATTTAACCTAATATTCAACATGAAGTACCCAGCCACTTTAAATTGGGCAAAATGGAGAGTGTGGTGAAGATGGACAGTTGACCCAAGGGTAAGTTCATTTCTAAAGTGATACTTCTCTATACTGCGCATTCTCAGCACTTTTCATTGGGATGAGGGTATAAGGTAGTGATGGCAAACCTTTTTCGACCTTTCAGTGATAACAGCCTGCTGTAGTATGTGTGCCATAGGTTCACTATCATTTGTTTAAAGAATCCCTTGGTATCTGGGCATTACAATGTGCTGGGAACAGATGAGGAAGGGCCTCCCAGGCTGGTGGGAGGTACAGACAAAAAGGCCACTGCAATAGCACAGGTGCCAACCAAAAGAGGAACATACAAATATGAACAAATGGCTGGGCAGGGCATGACAACGTCCTTCAGGGAATGCTGGAGATGACTTTGAATAAAGGGTAGGAGGAAGTGGGGACAGCAAAGAGCACCCAGAAAGCAGAAACCTTTAAGGAACAGTGCATATGGCTATATTAGAGACAGGAGGGAGACTGGTGTCCACCTTCAAGGGATGGACAGTAGGTAGGGACTATTATGGTCTAGACTGCAAGTTTGTTTTTTATCCTGAAATCCAGTGCCCTGAGGTACTTAAAAGTGGTGATGAAGAGGATGGCAGAGCATTGGCAATGAGAAATTTACATTCTAAAGTCCAATGACATAAAAAGGGAAGACAGGACATCTTCACATGGGCCACACTGAGCCCCAGACAGCTTCAGGAGCCTCTGTGAGCTGTGACTCATAACCCCAGCACCACCATGGGAGACACACTGACTCAGGGAACTTTGGGAGCCTTCGTAAACTGACCACATCCCCCACACACCATCACAAGAGCCATGCTGAGCGCTGAGGACATTCCAGAGCCTCAGTGAGCCACGGCCTGCCACACACACCATTGCAGGAGTAATGCTGAGTCCCAGGGAAATTCAGGACCTTTGGTGAGCAGCTCAGGAAGGGAGAACCTGCACTCTGCCAACCCCCACTATTGTGGGAGGGATGCTGAGTCCCTGGGAAACTTGTAGGCTTTGGTGAGCTAAATGGAAGGGCGGCAACTCTGCACCATGCCACCCCACCATCACAGGAGTGACACTGAGCCACTGGATCTGGAACAGAACCTC
>NW_004955414.1:393652-448470 GCF_000276665.1 Chinchilla lanigera
GCAACTCTGCACCATGCCACCCCACCATCACAGGAGTGACACTGAGCCACTGGATCTGGAACAGAACCTCCAGATCTTCAAAAATGACAAAATGAATGAGCAAAATGCAATCTCAGACCTATACCACACCCAGAACAAGTCCAAGAGACACTGACATAGAAGAGCTTGGAAGTTACATATCTGAAATTTGTGAAATGATAGCAACTGAAGAAAGAAACAACTTCATTAGGCTATAAAAGAAATCAGATCAGAAATAACCTCTCAGGTAAAAAAAGAAATTATAACAATAATGGAAGAATTACTCAGCACATTTAGAGAAGACATAGATAAAAAAATAGAGGAGCATAGAAAAATGATGGAAACCTTGAATGAATAATATAGGAAAGAATTACAATGCATAAAACAGGTTCAAACAGATACCCAGGCAATTAAAAATTCCATTGAAAGCTTCCAAAACCGATTGAATGACTAGACTTTCAGACATTGAAGACAGTGTTGCAACTAATGATCATGAAAGGAAAGACCTCTTAAAAATAACAAGGAACCAGGAAATAACAATTCAACACCTGCAAGATGATGCAAATAAAAACAATATGAGATGCATAGTTGTTAACAAAACAGCAAGAGTTAACACAAATGGCATGAAAAGACTATCGGCAGAAGTAATAGCAGAAAATTTCCAAGCATGGAAAAAGAATCTGATATGCAGGTAAATGAGGCATATAGAACTCCAATTAGTCATAAACAAAATAAATCTATACACTGACATATAATAATCAAAATGCCAGAAATTCAGCAAAAGAACAGAATATTAAAAGCTGTTACAGAAAAGAAACAGATCACCTATAAAGAAAAGCCCATCCAAATCACAGCAGATTTCTCAATACAAATCATCAAGAAGAGCTTCAAGTATTTCAAGTCCTGAAAGAAAACAACTAGCCAGACTGATATACCCTCCAAAAGTATCCTTCAAAATTAATAGATAAATGAAATACTTTCACAACAAAGAACTGAAGAAATTTATGACTGCCAAACCAACCCTACAAGGAGTAGTGAAAGATATTCTAGAAAGAGATAAAAATGACTACAAGGAACCACCACCAGATCAAGCAATTAAACAGAGTGGAAAAGTAAGAAACCAACAGTAGGAATATAACATGACAAAGATAAATCAATACATATCAGTTATAACTATCCATGTAAATAGCCTCAATTCACTAATCAAAGGAGCAGACTGGCAGAGTGGATCAAGAAACAAAATCCAACAATATGCTGCATACAAGAAGCACATTTAACTCAAAAGGAAATTCACAGAATGAAAGCCAAAGGATGGAACATAATACCCCATGTGACAGTAACCCAGAAAAAAAGCAGAAGTAGCTATTATGTTTGCAGACGTGAACTTCAAACCAAGAATGATCAAAAGAGATAAAGGCCACTATATACTTGATAGGAGAAAACTGCAATAGGAAGAGATAACAATCATAAATATCTATGCACCAAATACAGGAGCACCCAGCTATAGCAAACAAATTTTACCAGCCATAAAGTATCAAATAAGCAGTAACACAACCATAACAGGGGATTTTAACACCCCATTACCACAAAGAGATAGATCAACTAGACAAAAAATCAGCAAAGAAATAACAGAACTGAACCAAACTTGTGAACAAATGGACTTAGTAGACATTTACAGTGTTCTACCCAACAACATCAGAATACATTCTTCTCAGGTGAACACAGGATGTTCTCTAAAATAGACTATATACTAGCCCATAGAACATGCTTAAATAAATGCAAAGGAATTGAAATTATCCCATGCATACTATGGGACCATAGTGCAGTGATGCTGGAAATTATTAATAAAAGAAATTACAAAAATGTCATAACCACATGGAAGTTAAATAACACCCTCCCAAACAACCAATGGGTCACAGATGAAATTAAAGAAGAAATTAAACAATATTTACAATCAAACAAAAATGCAGATATAACTTACCAAAACCTGTGGGATGCAATGAAAGCAGTCTTCAGAGAGAAATTAACAGTGGAGAATTATCACACCAGGAAAACAGAACAAGCACAAATAAACAACCTCATGCTTCACCTCAAGTTTCTAGAAAAAGAAGAGCAAGTCAAGTCCAAAGAAGGCAGGAAATTATAAAGATTAGAGCAGAAATTAATACAGTGGAGACTAAAAAAACAAAGAATTAATGAATTAAAGTTTGCTCTTTGAAAGAATAAATAAAATTGATAAAGCCCTAGCCAACTTTATCAAAAAAGAAAACACTCAAATTCATGCAATAAGGAATGAAATCACTACAGATCCAATAGAATTCAGAAGATCATTAATACCTACTTTAAAATTTTTACCCTCATAGGATGGAAAACACAGAGGAAATGGACAGATTCCTAGATACATATGAATTACCAAAGCTGAATCAAGAAAATATAAAAATCCTGAATAACTCAGTATCAGCCAACAAAATTGAAAATGTAATAAAAAACTTACCAACAAAGACAAGCCCAGGTCCTGATGAATTTACAGCTAAATTCTATAAGAAATTTATTGAAGATCTAATGCCAATTCTTCTCAAACTATTTAATGAAATAGAAAAGGAAGGTATTCTCCATAACGTATTCCTGGAGGTATTTTAGTTACTTTTCTTTCATTGCTGAGACAAAATACCTGATGCCCAAATTAAGGAAGTAAATTATTTAGCTCACAGTGTGTGGATGCTTCAGTCCATAATCAGCTGGCTCTGAGGCAGAGTGGCACATGGCAGAGGGCAACAGTTCATGGTGGCAGAAGACAGCAAAAGCAGCAAGAGCAAAAAAGGAAGAGTGGTGGCAAGCAGTCCCTTTCCCTCCCTTATATTGGATTGCAAAACTACCTGCCCCAGGGCAGGTATTGCACTCATATCCATAATTTCAACACTGGACAATGAATCAGTCATTGTCATTCTATATTCCGTTTCTGTCCAGGGTGAACCAGTCCCTAGAACGAGGTACCTGCGGATGAATAAACAAGAGAAAAAAGAAAAACAAGAGAGGCAAAATTCTGGGATCAGGGGGCTAGCAGCCTCTTAGACTGAAGCCCTGATTACCATTTTCAGTAACCTTTTATTGAGAAAGAACAAAGGATGCAGTTGGGCAAATGGGAGGATATCAACAGGTTTAGCAAGGACAATACAACTCAATTACCACAGAAATAAGACTTGACTTAGTTATCATGTTATCATTCCTTTGGGCATATCTCAGCAAAGCATCTAGTGTTGTCCCAGGGCTTTCCACAGGGACACAGGTGCTTCAATCATTTCCTTTACACCAATGCTTTAGCTAGACTTCCTCCAGAACCAAACAATATGGCTTGGTCAGGCCAGAGATAATACACTGAAAGAGTAACTACAGAATGTCCTTCTCCACAAATCATGAACTCCAGATGCCTGCTTCATGACTCCATGAGGCTTTGAGGGAACATTCAGACACAAACCATAACAGAGTCAAATATTACCCTGATACCAAAACCAGAGGAAGACCCAATCAAAAAACAGAACTACAGGCCAATCTCCCTAATGAGCACAGATGCAAAAATTCTCAATGATATACTAGTAAACAATGTAGCAAATCATCAAGAGGATTATATATCACAACCAAGTGGGATTCATCCTAGGAAAGCAGGGATAGCACAACATATGCAAATCAATTAATGTAATATATCATATCAATAGAGCCAAAGACAAAAATCACATGATCATCTCAACAGATGCAGAAAAATCTTTTGATAAAGTCCAACACTCATTCATGATAAAAACCCTACAGAAAATAGGAATAGATGGTCTGTACCTCATTCTGGTAAAATTCATCTATGACAAACAAACAGCCAACATCATACTAAATGGACAAAAACTGAAAGCTTTCACTTGAAAATCAGGAAAAAGACAAGGATGCCCACTGTCACCACTCCTGTTCAACACAGTTTTGAGAACATTAGCCAAAGCAATTAGACAAGAGAGACAAATAAAAGGAATAAGGACAGGAAAGGAAGTAGTAAAACAATAATTATTCACAGATGACATGATACTCTATATAGAAGATCCCCAAAACACCAAATGACTTGTAGATTTAATAACCAAATTCAATAGCATAGCTGGATACAAAGTCAACACTCAAAAATCAGTAGCATTCCCATACACAAACACACTGAGAAATTTAGGAAGCCATAACTTTCACAATAGCATCTCAAAAAATGAAATACTTAGGAATCAATCTAACAAAGTGAAAGATATATTCAGTGAAAATTACAGTACTCGAAAAAAGAGATCAAAGAGGATATCAGAAAATGGAAAGATACTCCTTACTCATGAATAGGAAGAGTCAATATTGTGAAAATGGACATACTTGCAAAATTGTTGTACAGATTCAATGCAATCTCAATTAAAATACCATTAGTGTATCTTGCAGATCTAGAGAAAATATTCCAAAACCCATCTGGAACCAGAAGAGACCTAGAATAGTGAAAGCAATCCTGGGCAACAAAGGCAAGGCATCACAATCCCCGACATGAAATTATACTACAAAGCTATTGTGACAAAATCTGCATGGTACTGGCAAACAAACAAACAAAAAACAGACCTGATGATCAATGGAACAGACTAGAAGATGCAGACACAATTACAAACATACCCAGCCACCTTATCTTTGACAAAGGGGCCAAACGTGTTCACTGAAGGAAAGATAGCCTCCTTAATGGTGCTGGAAAAACTGGCTCTCCACATGTCAAAGGATAAAACTAGACCCATGTCCATCCCCATGCACTAAAGTCAAAATGGATCAAAGCTCTAAATATTAGAACAGAAACACTAAACCTACTGGAAGAGAAAGGAGGTAGAAATCTGGAAGACAGGGGTAGGCAGAGACTTCATGAACAAAAACCAAACTGCACAGGAAATACTTCAAAGGATCAACTGAGATCTCACCTTATTGAAAAGTTTTGCACACCCAAAGAAATCACCAACAGGATAAAAAGAAAATCCACGAATTGGGAAAAAATTTAGCCAACTGTCCTTTTATCTAGAACATATAATTAAAAAACCAGGCCCCCGAAATTCAAAGATGCAATCCCAAAGTGGGCATCTGAGATTAATACACACTTCTCAGATGAAGAAACACAAATGGCAAATAAATATATGAAAAAATGTTCAACATCCTTGGTCATTTGAGAAATGTAAATTAAAACAGAGATTCCATCTCACCCCAGAAAGAACAGCTATCACCAAGAAATCAGTAATAAATGCTGGAGGGGCTATGGGCAAAAAGGAGCCCTTCTTCACTGTTGGTGAGAGTGTAGACTGCTGAAATCACTGTGGAACAAAGTATGGAGATTCCTCACAAAACTAGGATTAAAGGTCCCACTTAACCCAAAATTCCCCTTCTCAGTATTTTTCCAGAAAAACTAAGAACATCATACCACAACGATGTATGTGGCACCCATGTTTATAGCAGTGCAATTTGTAATAGCTAAATCTTGGAAACAACCCAAATTCCTTTCAACTGAGGAATGGATAAAAAAATGTATTTTTATACAATGGTATATTACCCAGCTATGAAGATAAAGGCTTTTATAGGTAAATGGATGCAATTAGAGGCCCTACTCATAGGTGAAATAAATCAGACCCACATGTGTAAACATCATATTGTCTCCCTAGTGTAAGAATCTGAAAGAGTAAATAAAACCCCAAAGGTAGAGTAGATATTGTGAAAAAAATTGCTTAAAGGGAAGGAACTGGGACGTGGGAAAGGAGAAATGAGACAACAATATTTATGTACATACAAGGACAGCTGGGATAATCGTACTGCTGATGTCTATTTTTTATTGAAAGGAAGTTAACATTTAAATTATTTTGACCAATTTTGCATGCTTATATCTGGTAATTTGAACATCTAATTTGAAGATAATATGCAATATTGTTGAATTCCTACCATCTTGTTCAGTGAGGCTCTGTATTGTTTCTCATGTTTATTATTTTATATTCTTTGTTTCATCAATATTACATTCTTGTGTCTGGTAATCTGAGCAACTTTGTTGAAAGTAACAAATAATATAACAACCATTGTTAATTTCCTATCATCCTTTGAAATTTTGTATAATTTTTTTGTATTTTCAGTTACTTTGTTTAAAATAAAAAATATATATAAAATTTTAAAAAGGGGAAGATGGGTTAGACACAATGAGACTGTTCAGAGGATGTCTTGGTTACTTTTCTCTCGTTGCTGAGACAAAATACCCAACACCCAAAATGAAGGAAGGAAAGGTTTATTTAGCTTACAGTTTGTGGAGGTTTCAGTCCATACTTGGCTGGCTCCGAGGCAGAAGGTAGCAAAGCAACAAGAGCAAAGAGGGGAATGGCAGCCGAACAGCAAAGCAGCCAGGGCAAAAGGGAGGAATGGAGGCAAGCAGCTTCTTTTTTCCCTGCCTTACATTGTAAACGGGCTACCCCCAACTGAGGGGCGTGTAGCTCTCACATAATCTCCATGCACCTAAAGCCAGGGCCACAGGGATGATGCCAAGGTCTGCTGCCACCTGGAGCAGTAGCCAAGCTTTCCTCTCTCTCGGCCACAGGGGCCGAGTGCCTGGATCGCTGGTCACTCTGAAGCCAATTCTGAGGAGCAAATCCTCTATACTCCCCAAGTTGACACAATGTTTCAACCATAACAGAGGAATTCAGGAAACAAGAGATAATAACCCAGAAGATAGTACCAGACAGGGAGAGGGGCTTAGGAAGAATATTGATCTGGTGTCCTACAAAGGCTGGGATTCAGGATAACTTCTGTGGCAGATGGAGCTTGAGGTGGCTCCAGACTTCCTGTGATGTTTGTGCCCTACCCAATTTTTTTCCTTTGAACGTGGATAGGACCTAACTTGCTTCTACTCAACTAAACAAAGGTCCAAAACCAATTGATCTTTCATTAATAAAAAAGTGAATCTACCAACAACCTGAGGCAGTTCAGAAGCCATAGCTTCAACAATTGAGCCTCCAGGTAAAAACACAAGCTGCTCACATCTTGAACAGGACTGATCTAGGCTGTATCTGAAGTTCTGACACAGAAAACTGCAAGACAATGTGTGTTGCTTTTAGCTGCTCAGTTTGCAGTAACTTGTTATGGAGCAACAGAAAATAAGTAATACCCAAAATCCCCATGGAACCAGGGGCATCACGCGAGGAAACAATCAAGACAGTGATAATTCAAAATAGCAATTATGGAGTACTTAGTATATGCTAGAAACTGTACTAAAATTTTGCATCGTCCTGGTTTATAACCTACAACAGTAAATTGCATTAATTGGCCATTGTTCAAAGTTCTCCTCTTGAAGTAAGTGGGCAGGACATTCATGTTAGCAGTAAGCTCAGGGAAACAACTCTCCTGAAAGAACGTGATTTCTGCTTTAGATATCCCAAAGTGTATGGATGCTTAATCAAGGACTGTCTTCCTTTAGTTATTGCTAGCTGGATTTCATCAAGTACCAAGGAGTCTACTAAATTTTATTCATCCAGCAGTGAAGAATGAGCCTCTACACATTTCAGGATGCATCTCCTGTTATATTTTCTGTGAAATGACTTTTCTAAAGGGAAAGGAAAAAATACTAACACACTTTTTCTTACACAAAGAAGTTTTATTTAAGTGGAAACTATGACGCAGAATGAAAACACTGTCTACCGACACAGCAGCCTTAACTTGAGCCTTCTGTCTTACTTTAAGCGGAAGGCAGAAGGGGCAGAACACAGAGGCTGGCCAAGTGACTCATATGGAAGTATGAAATACAGCAGTGACGACTACCAAAATGCTGAGCTTTCAAAACTCGTATTTTTTGAAAGAAGCATTTCTTAACACCATCATTTGCACTCACCTTCAGATCACTATAAAATAAACTCCAAGATGATCTTAATTTTTAAAGTCCTTCTTCATCTGTTGGCAGCATTCTCACCAAATGGCACAAAAATAATTTTTCTTCAAAAGTTTTGAAGAAATTTAGTCACTAAAAAGAATAACTTACACAGAGAGCACCACTTTACTGAACATCATCAAATTCTAATTATGATGCTTTAACAGGCAAATTGTTAAGGAGGAGCTGATTATTTCAGGCTTTTTAGGGAATGCTTCTAACACTGTAGAATCCTACAAGGATTTTTCTCCTCTAATGGGCAGAGAAAAAAGCACCTTAACACAGGAAAAACTTAAAGACAACTTACAGAAACTTGAAATACAATTACTGATCAAATTGCATGCTTTAGTCACGCAGTATTTTTATAGCTTTTTAAAAGGGGACTCACCAACACATTTAATTTAAAGCATGCAGGAAAAACAATCACTAATTACTACTTTACATTCCACATATGACACAATAACATCTGTGTCAATAGCATCTTCTTTACAAAAGGTTTCACTGTGCCTGCAGAGAGGAGGGCACCAAAGAGTGTCCCCAAAGAGCCACTTCATCTCAGTGCCCTCAGATAAAACCTCAGTTACTGGGAACTGCACATTTTAATCCACATCTTTATTCAAAAGGTTTATTCTGGGGAATTGCTGAGACTAAGACCTCTCAAACTTCAATTTTCTTACTGCAAAACACTGAACTTTTATTGAATTTGAAAACTGGTCAGGACTCACCCCAGAATAAAAAGCTCCGGACTGTCAATACTTAAGAGTAGAAAGCCATTCATTTGTCAAAATATTTCTCTCTCTACCAAGAGGCTAAATGAGTGTCCCCTCTCTCTTCTCTCTGCAGAGGCCTTTTAAAATCAAATTACAGTTGCCAACTAACTAGGATTTATCCTAACGTCATTTACTCCAATATTTATAGCCTAGCGCATGTTGGTCACTGTTTTAGGAACTGGTGATGGACCAATGGATAAAACTCTTGCCAGGTGTGGTGGTGCAGCCAAGCATGGTGACACACTGTAATCCCAGCACTGAGGCAGGAGGATCATTGTGTGCGCTACAGAGCTCAAGGTCAGCCTGAACTACACAGTGAGATCCTGTCTCCAAAACAAAAACAAAAAACAAAAAAAAAAAAAAACCACCAAAAAACAAAAACTCTCACTCTTGATACTCTGAACAACAATTATTTCCAGGGAATGATGATAACAAGGTGTCAGCTAGGGAGAAAACAGCAGTCAACATCAGGAGCTTGGCTGTTTCCAGACCACTGCTTCCCACTGCATTACTGGTCTTGTTTAGTCCGATTTTAGGAAATGAAGGTAGTTTATTCATGACGTTAGCTTTCTTATGGGCAGAAGCAGCCCCTTTCTCTTTAGAGAGATTGCTCCCAGGCAGTTAAAATGAAGTTAGAATAAATGTCACCCCATATGCACAGGCTATAACCACCTCTGGAATACATTTAAAATAATGTATTTCCTGAGACCAGTCCATAGCTTTAAAAAACATTTACAAAGGGGCTTGTAACTGCCCAAAGTTCAGAAATCTCTATACTGGAGGTTTCTGTTTGAACTAGTGGTAAAATTAAAAGTGTGCTGGACAATTGCTTTCAGAATATTAAAAAAAAAAAAAAACAAACAAACGAGAGAGAGAGAGAATTTGTTCCACTCCCAACTGCCACACTGAGTCTGGTTCAGCAGTCATCTTGCTAGAGAGACCTGAGCCAGACAAAAAGTCAGTGACCCTGCAGTGGTTGTTTACACTCTATGTGTGCCTTTTAAAAAGCAATTTGTGCTTATAAAAGCACTCCTCTTGGCCTTGGAAACTGGTTCTCAACAGTAGTCCTCCAAGTCAACAACTCAGGATAGAAGAATTAACTTTCCAGGCACAGTGCAGCACCAGACAGCTATACCAGCCTTCTGGAGTCAAACTGTTATTCAGCAGCAGCTCCAGGTCCACACAGGCTTGTTTCTCCCTGCCCCTTAGAAGGGAAGGGGCAGAAGGCAACTGAGCCCTTTCACTGTTCAAAATCACTATGTTAACCATTTTGTGTAAACTTCAAGTGTAGGATCTGTGGCTGAAGAACCTTAAGAAGATAATCTGCCCCTAGGAAAATTTGTAATTAGATTCTCAAAATCAGCAGCTATGAAAAGTAGCGGGGAAATACATCTCCTAAGAACAGAGCATTTGCTAGTTTTCTGGTAGGGTCTTCACCATAGTTACTTTCTCCTCTTAGTGCTGTGTATGTCTCGACTGCCTTTTACTGGACTCTGCAGTCCTCCAATACTGGCCTTTCCTATTTCATGTTCACAAGGCCAGTGCCCAGTGAGAAGCCTGGGTTCCTGCAACCACAATTGGAATTCCCAGTGGGAATGGGAAAACGAACCAAAGCAGAGGCCAAGGACCCCAACTATACAAATCTGATGGATTACACATAGTAGGGCTTAAAGAGTTAGCCGTCTCCTTGAATAAAAGACCCATTTTCATCACTTCAAAATACAAATTAGGGGAGCCTACAGGGAAGATGAAGCTTTTTGGAAAAAAAAAAATCATACCCTAGAAAAATGTATTTCAAAACTCTTCAAATTTAAAAAAAAAAAAGTTGTGATAGAACATCTCAGATACAGCGATATAAAAATGTAATCAATTATTTAAATTACCACCATTTCTAAGCCACACATATTCTAACAGTAATGTCATCTAAGACAGCGATTTAAAGCTGACTGCATCCTTGACATTTAGGATTAGCTTCCACCTCAGAAACCATCAGAAATAAGATACAAACAAAATCTGCTTTTCTGTATATTCTCAAAGGCAGACAGCAGCTTATATAATCTCTGTTCTTCACACACACAAAAAACTTTATTAGGTAAACAATTCTCCCTAAGGACTGAATGTAAACTTAGATGTTCCTGAGGATTATTCACTTAAGCAATGTGTGAACCTTTTAAGAAAAAAAAAAAAAAAAAAAGGGATGGTCTACAGATTAGTCTTACCTAATTTTTGCTATAAGTTGTGAATATAAGGATATATTTACACTGTTAGAATTAGGAACAGTTTTGAACATATTGTCATTAAGCTTAAAGGCCCACGAAATAATGCTTATATATGTCTTATCCATCCATTTATAGCATTATTTTATAATTCTCCATCAGTGTTGGAGTGATCTTCCCAAATAACCTCAATTCTGACATTGTATAAATTGAAATGCATCTTTATGCTTACAGGTTACTCTTTTTTTTTTTTTTGTACCAGGAATCGAACTCATAACCTTGCACTTACTTGCCAGGCAGGCACTGTGCCGCTGAGCTATATCCCTAGCCTAAAACGAATCTTTAAAAGCTGTGCTGAAATATGAACAATATAGTATACTGTTCTGGCTCTGAGCATATGGCAAGTGTCACTCAGGTGCTCCGCTCACTTTAGGCTAAGTGTTCCTCACTGTAAACTTTGTTGTGTGCTGTTAATATGTGTAAACAAAGTTCTGTTTTGTTTGCCTTGATAGCACCCTGTAGACAGTCTCTGAAATCAGTGACTGAATTAACTTCTGTAAATTCAGATTTTGATTTCCCACTGGGCTCTTTTTCGAAGCTCTCTTTCTTGCACTGAAATCTCTGTGGTGTGAACTGAATATTCTTTAGATTATATCTTATTAACCAAGTTTTCCATCAAAGCAGTGCTCAGGCCTGCTGCCCTTCAGAGCAGAGTGTAACAAATAGTGGTTAGAGGCATTAGCTAAGATGACAACACTGTACGGAGAGCTCTAGTGTATGAGAGCCAAGCACCAGACGGACACCCAGATAAGACACTGCCAAGTGCAGGCTGACCTCTGACTCTAAAAGGCCTATGAATGCTTTTCTTGTCCAAAGTAAAGGCACATGACAGATTCATATTAAATTATATCCTGATATGTTTATTTCACCAAATAAAACAAATCTCCTGAAGAAAGATCTCCTGAAACTCGCTCTCTGCAAGCCCTGGGTCACATCACACGTGGGCACGGTACAAATTGTCTCTGAGGCTCTAACAGGCTCTGCACTGTTCTTAAGAGTTCCACTTTTCATCAGTGTGGACTTCTACATAGATAGTTGCTATATTTTACTTATTTCCATGTGTTTCTTGTAGGAAGTTAAGCTTCATAACATTTTGTATACCATTATGTTCATTAGGAGCTCAATAAGACATGCTCACTTTCACTACCAAAAACCATTTACTGCAAACCAACTGTGAATCCAATGGAGTGCTTTAGTTGAAATGAATCCTGTGTCTTGGAAGTCAGAGACTCAAAGTTCAAGAACAAAATCATCAGCAAGAAGAATTCAGAAGTCTCTGTCGAGCATTCTTCTCTTCATTATTTGCTTTCATTTCACTGTGTATGTTCAAATCTGTCAAAATTGAAAACAATTATTTATGAGAGATGTAGCAGAAACTATCAGTACTGCTCAACTTCTCTGCTAAAAATCCTTCTCATATACTTTGCTGTACCATGTTTTATTTCTTAGCCTCATTTCAAAGCACAGTGAAGTCACGTCAAGGCAGCAATTAAACTGATAAACTCTCAGTCCCTTTTAAAAGAGAAAAGCTAGAGAATAAGAAACAAAAGGACCAGAGGTACAGAAAGAAAAGCCAGTAAGACATTTTTTTTCAGTGTATGTGCTGCTGAAGCGAGCACAAGCCAGTAAGACGAAACAAATGTAAGCAAGGAAGACACCTAGAAGGACTGCTGAAGCAAGAGGCAAAGTATGAGATAAAGAGAGAGTGACAGAAGGAAAACAGAATTAGCAGAAAATACAGTTTTCTGTCTTTGGGAATTTAGGGTAGTATCCAGCCTTGGGTTTCCCACTAGGACCATGTTATGGCAATGGCTCAAAAGCTAGGCAAGGCCACGATGGTCTGTATTCATGCCAAGGCCTCTGTGGGCTTCCACACCCTCTGCTGAAAGCTAAGCCTACCTTTGAGCTCTGCCATCCGACTCCCCTGATCCTCTCCCTTGGTCATGGCAGACAGGGGAGTTTTGCCATCAATCATATCCATTTTGATCATGCCCAGGTTAGTCAGGAGCAGCATTGGATCGATCCCCTGACCACTGCTTTTAATATTCTCCAGTACTTTAAGACACTTGTATGACTTGAGTTCACTTATATTTTCTTCCAAGAAAAGGTTATAGAGGCTCAAGTCATTGTACCCTTCGGATTTGAAATGCAGAACATCAAAAGTAGGCAGGATTTCATATACTGTGAGAACATCTGTCTTCTGTCGGAATGGAACAAACAGTGTGTAGATGACCACAGGTGTCAGCAGAACATACACCACAAGGTTAATGAAGCTGAGCAATTGGAAGATGCCAACAGCAATGAGTTTGCACTGAAACCGATCAGGAACAGTGCTGTCATTTCTCAAGATCCCCGATTTGATGCTGCAGACAAATTCATCCGAGAGTGAAGACAGGCTAAAGTAATAGCACAGATAGACACACGCTAACACTATGATGGTGAGTGTTGCCAGCCGGCAGCCAATGTACTTGAGGATTAAATTATTGGAGTTCTTCTTTGTCTTCAAATACTGTTCTACAATTGGGTACTTGAAATGGCTTTCAGATATCTCCCACAAACTAAAAAGAAGGGGAAACAAAAATAATTTATACCATTACAAAGACCATCAAATATTAAGACAGTACCACATCCAACAATATCACACCAAAAATTTCAAACACCTATACTCTTCTACCTATAATTTCATTAGAGTACTAGGGGATAAAATCAGGCTTCCAAAAAAAAGAGGAAGCAAAGCAACAATAAAACACTTTTCCCTTTATAGTTTAAAGTAAATTAAATAAATATTTAGAGATTCTTAGAACAATGTCTGGCTCCTAGCATTAAACGTTTGTTAAATAAATACATCAGTTCCTGAATATAAACTGTTGCTTGTTTTGTTTACCCTACAATTTTCCACTAAAGTATGCAGTGTAAGATAAAGAAATTTTCAGCCCAACTGGAAGACAAATGCCTTCTATAGGCAAGTGCTGAGGGTACTCACAGGTGTGGGCAAGGGTAGGGAGCTACACAAACATGAAGCAGGTCCCAGTTCTCCCACTTAGAGCTACTAGAAAGTTTTTATTCAGGAAAGAAGGGAAAGCGGAAGTAAACAAATACAATTAGTTAATAATGTTCTAGAGTTAGATTAAATAATGTATTCATGTAACTCAGCAGAGCATCTGGGAAATACTAAGTATTTTTAAATGATTGCAATTAACATTATTATTATTATTACTGTCAATAAACCAGAGGAAAAATGTGGAAGGCACAGCAGTAACTACTCATTGCCCATTTGATTCACATTCTTTCTGCAAGCTTGGTTGCTTCAAAATCCTGTGCTTTCCCATTAATGAAGGGCATCAAAGCAAGCTCCTCACCCTGTCATCCCGGTAAGAATTTCCCAAGATGAGATGGTGAAATTTTACTCAACTAGGAAAGGTGTCTTGATGGAAGGACAGGTGCTGGGCAGGGTAGGATGGGGTGAGTTGTAGAGATCAGAGCTCCTGACTGTCACTACATGGATGATGTCCTTCCTCTCCATTCTACTAGCATTAAAAGCTCTAGGCCCAGACTGGCAAGAAGAAAGGCAGAGAACGAACTAAAACACCTGTCCAGCTACCTGATGGGGCCAAGTTACCTCTGCCCTGCATTCTCGCTGACACCTGGAACTGCGTAGGCACCATCTCTCAGGTCAAGGTCACGGGCACTCTTTGCAGCCTTAATTGCACGGTTGTAAACTTTGTCAAGTTCTTCCATGATAAACTTCAAGTCGGAACAAATATGAGGAGCGGCTGCTAGACGCCAGAAAAGGGGTGGCAGGTACAGGAGGATGGCAAATAGTAACAGGATGTAGGGGAAAAACTGAAAAACAAGAGAACAAATCATAAAGTTAACAGGGCCCTTCCCCACACTGCAGTAACCTAACTCTGCTAAAGGTTGTACCCATTTCTTATCATTTTAAGACAAATGTGTGTGCCCATGTCACTTGTAGAAACTAGGCTCATTATTGAATAACTACGGCTCATGGCTCCACTGTCCTGCCCAGGGAGCTAAGCAAGACCTGGTAACTGCCTTTTTAAATCCAATATACATTAATTTGAAGTAACTGGTAACTACATGGGGACATACACTATTTCCTTTCTAATCAAAGAAAAAAACATAAAATCACTCCCATGCCCTACAGAACAATCTCAGAACAAAATCCCAATTAAGAAACAAGTATATGTCACAATGGTCTTTGCTGTTTTTTTTTAATTGTGGTTTTAAGCAACAACTAAGGCTGAAAACTCTGATATTTTTTCTCTCTTGAATTTCACTTCACCCAAAAGAGATTAGAAAAAATTTTGGCTTCAGTGATTCAGTAATGATCCCAATAAAACAGCTGGAATAAGCAAATAAAATTCACAGAATGTGAAAGGACCATCAGTGCTGGAACAGATTTCACAGCTGAAGAATCTGAAATCCAGAGACGCCAACCACAAAAGGCAGCAGAGTCATGAAGAGGGCACCTGAGACCGATGCAAACCCGAAGCAGACAAGAGAGGATTTGGAAGTCAAGGAGAGTGAAGGTCAACTTGGAACGTGTCCACTGGGTGGGTGGGTGGACCCATTCTAGGTGCTCAAGAATAACTCCAACTGCAGCCAGCACTGAGCTCCATGTAAGCTCAGCTTTGCAGCCATAGGCAGTGAGGTTGAGGAGCCTCTGTACTTGTTTTCCTTACCTATGAAATGGTCATGTCATCCAGGGGTCATGGAGATTAAATCATACCCTCCACGAATAATGCTTGGTGTGGTACCTGTCACTAAAACATACCAGGTAAAGCGAGCAAAAGGGCTACCTAGGTGGGCATGTTACAAGGCCTGTGTGGATGGCTCCTTTCTACAAAAGGGAAGAAAAAGCTCAAAGCAGTTTCTGTCCCCAGAGCACGAAGGCGGCAAGTGACAGCGTCAGAATATGAGCCAGATCTCTGTGACCCCGAGCAACGCCTTTTCCGTACCAATGCACTCTGCACTGCTCCACACTGGCTATGCTTCTCCTTTCCGTCTGACTGGCTGAGCACCACAGTTTTTTGGAGTGGTAACAAAGAGGCATGATGGCCTTGAGCTGATACAGAACCCCTACCCAAAACATCTCTGGGAGAGGTCACAGAGCCTAGTCTATGGCTCTCACGGTACTGCAGACCACGCCACAAAACCCATCCTCACCTGGCTCCACTGCCGTGAGCACCTGGCATTCCCTGGCATACACATCTCGACTGAGAAATTGACAATGACACACTGTGAACTAGACTCCAGACTTTTATCTGAACTTTATCAGTTTTTCCACTGTTGTCCTCCTTCTGTTCTAGGTCCCAGTCTGGGTACCTATTTCAGTTAGTTGTCATATGTGTCCCTGGTTCCCTCAGTTTTGGTAAAATTCCTTAGTCTTTCCTTGCTTGTACAACTGAATTGCACACTTCCCAGGTGTATTGTGTAAGACTCACCTGGTCAGATATGAATGAATCTGACTGACAAATGTATTCCCAAACGACACTCATTTGTAAGTCAGGGACTTTCTACAAAAGTTACTGAAATATTAAAAAACAACTTTACATGAAGTCCCACATTAACATATTAAAGAGGAGCAACTGATGGTCTAATCTTAATCTTGAGGTAGTGAAGAGTACATAATATTCAAGATACCTGCAAGTTACATGGGTGACAATAGCACTATGGACTGTTGGCCATATACAATTATTTTAATGTTAAGTTTTAGTAAGAGTTGAGTGGAAAGGCTGTCAAGTATTTTCCTATTCCAGTTCACAGACCTCCTGACACTATTAGGATCCACATTAGGAACCCCTGCCCCAGAAAAAAGAGAAAAATAAATAAAAATGACCCCAAAACTCTGTACAGCTCTCTCTCATCAATAGCTTTACTCTGGGTCCTGCATGGGCTAGGGCATCATAAAATGACTAACCCCGTGTGCAGAGATCTGATATGAGCAATGACATATGCAACAGGCTGTGATTAGCTGAATTCTGGCTATAAAAATCACAGTTGCATACAAAAGAAGCCAAGTTCTTTAATCCCTGCTCACCCTGACAGTTGTCCTTTATATGAAAATGGAGCTGCCTAAGGAGCCTGTACTGCTTCATAACCAAGAGAGTCGGCCATTTCCTCTGGAGACCATGGGGGTGAAATTATTTCTAACTTAGGTTTATGAAGTATTTTTATAATCGCTTTTGTTTCAAAGCTATTTGACTGACATTTTACCTCAAACTGTTCCCCTAAATTAAAAAGTGACTGTTCATGTTCGATGACAAGCTTTCCAACACGTCTGAGCAAAGCAATACTCGGTACCAGTGAACAGTTCAGTACAGCTCACTGTAATTACAAAAGCACATGTTTAAAGGTCTTTATGTATGGAGTGGTCTTTTTCCTAAAACATCCTCATACCCTGGTCTCCTCTATAGGAGTGTTAGCTGAATGCCCCATTTCTTCTTTACCTCGAGTTAAACTTCCCCCCTCCATCAAAAATGAAAAGGCCACTTTCACTGAGTCTTTAACAAGGTAATAAAATCAATATGACCAAAATAGGAATCAACAAAGAATCAAATTACAGCCTTTACAACTGTTCTATCCAAATGCAAAACACAGACCCTACTGGACAGCAGCAGCTTCGTCCTTACGCTCTGTCCACGCCAGGCGAGCCTGAGATGCTCGGCATCTCTCAGTGCCACGAGCCTCTGTGCTGTACAAGGGCCCCGCTAGCACTGAGCTCTTCCAAGGGGGTGAGACGTTTCAAAGCAGAGTGGAACCAGGCAGTTTTTTCCAACCACAATTTTCAGCCTATCTGCCTTAAAACTTTGTGCTGTTTCTATCGAGAAGGAGCTGCAGTGAGAACAGCAGAACCTCTGGGTGGAAGGAGACAGGACGGTGACCGGATGCCACCTCCTTCCAAAGTTAGGTTCTTCTACCTCTTTATGGCAGAGAATTATCTATGCAGGGCAGCACAGCTCCCTGAAATGTATGTGATCTTGTTTTATGGGGTTAAATGCAGGTGTGTGAACTCATTCCTGGGCACCTGCTTTGTAACAGGCAGCAGGCTGAATGCATGTCCCCACAAATTAAGTACATAATCTTCACCAAGATCACAAAGTCCTAATGATTATCCAAACATGGATACTAGAACCATAGCGTAAGTTATGTTCTGAGCACAGAGGAAATAGAATCACTCCCTCAAGAGGAGAGTCACACAAGAAATAACACCTAACCAATGTTCCAAAGTGCAAAGAGGTAATAAAAATAAAAACAAAGTCAGATATGGTTGTGTACACCTGTAATCCCAGCACTCTGGGAGGCTGAGGCAGGAGGATCACAAGCCCAAGCTCAGCTAGAATGACTAAGACAGATCCTGTCTCAAAATTAAAAAATAAGGGGGGGATGTAGCTCAAGTCAAAGGCTTTGTGATCAATCCCCAGTACTGTAAAAACCAAATCAAACCTTAATTATTTTAAGACTCAGTTCTATTTTCGGCTCCTCTGTGGCCCTGGAAGAATCCATTTTCCTGCACTTCAAGGCCTTTTGTCCTCGTCTGCCAGTGAATTCTCAGCCACGTATGGCAGTAGGGTGAATAGACCAGCCTGTGAGGGAGGAAGGAGAGAGCTATGGCTGGAGGGATGCACTGGGTTGAATGGAGGGATGCACTGGGTTGAACAATATCCTTGAAAAACTCCAGTCCACCTGCAACTTCAGAAAGTGCTAATCATCTGGGATGGGACCTCTGCGGACATAGTTAAGATGAGGTCAGATAAATTAGGATAGGCAGTGATCCAATGACTCACTGTCCCTATAAGAAGCTTATGTGAAGACACAGACACAGAGGAGAAGCTGTTTGAAGAAAGAGACTGGAGAAACATATACAATGTCAGGACCCGCCAGGCTGGCAACCACCAGAATCCAGGAGACCAACAGAAGCCAGGCGACCTGCAGCGGAGATCAACCTGCCAACACCTTCCTTCTGGACTTCTGGCTTCCAGAACTATGAAGGAACACACTCCTACTGTGTCATTTGCCACTGTTTACGGCAATTTGTTACAACAGCTCTGGGAAACTCAGGGGCTCAATTATGAAGGGACCAAATTCCCACATGACACGATAGGAAGCCACAGTGGAAGGCTTCATCAAATTTACATGAGAAATCACTAATCAGCAGAGAGGAAACACAGGGGAGAGGAGGCAAGGCAGGAGGCCAGGGCAGCAGAAAGGCTAAGAGGGATGGAAGCAAGGAAGATGGCAGCAGTGGAGAGAAGGACACACATTTCAGATGGGAAAGCATCACCAGGCCGACGGCCATGAACTCTGCCTCACTGTTCCCCTGGTTTCAGCTCAACTCAAATGTTCCTGCTTGACACAGAGCACTTGAGGCCTAAGCCGGCGCCTGTGTGGGGTGTATCTCTTCTCTCTGGCTCTTTCCTTCTCTCTGCTTCCTGGCTGCCAGGAGCAGCTTTCCAAGGCTGTACCCTTCTGTCATGCTGTTTCTGCCTTGAAATATGCAAGGACTGAATCCTCTGAAATTGTGAACCAAAATAAGTCTCTCCTCTTAAGTTTCAGGTGTTGGGTGCTTTGTCCCAGCAACTGCAAACAAACTAACACCATTGGAAAAGAATGGTCAGAAAGGAGGAAGTAGGTAAACCAGGAACACAGAGTTGGGGAAATGAAATTAAAAAAGGCATAAAGGATGTCTCTTCTGGCTCTGTGCTGTTCAAATAACCCACTTAAGGACAATGCCAGATATGGGAAATGAGAAGAGTGAAGCGTCGCTCCAGACAGGTAATGCATCTCCCAGGCATTTTCAAGAGGCAGATAACAGATAGCACGCCTTCTGCTGTGCCCTGAAAGGGAGGCTCCAGGCATGTACTCTGTGCCGGTGCCGGGTAATACTGCGGGCAGTGGCTCGTAAGCAGAGACCTTAAGGAGAGAAAGTAGTGAGTGAAGAATCAGTGCAAAGAGGAAGAAAAGGACCTCTGCCAAAAGAATCAAAACCAAAGATACAAGGGAACAAGAAATCGCCTCCTCTCAGGTCTGCATAAAAATGGAGTTTGAGCCCATATTAGAGGCTTGGTAAACTACCATTCCTGCTGCAGCTATTCAACTCTACCATTAAAATGTGAAAGCAGAAACAAAAAATACATAAATAAATGGGCAAAGATACCTTCCAACAAAACTTCACAGAAAAAGGCAAGATTTGTTAGAGCATGTTATTTGTTTGTCAACCCTGACTTTAGATTCTTGCTACTCGAACAGTGGTCCACAGACTAGCAACTTCCTTTTTGACCTGGAAGCTGACATGTACAGTAAATCCCTGACTTGCAAACATTCAA
This sequence comes from Chinchilla lanigera, assembly GCF_000276665.1. Taxonomy (NCBI): domain Eukaryota; kingdom Metazoa; phylum Chordata; class Mammalia; order Rodentia; family Chinchillidae; genus Chinchilla; species Chinchilla lanigera. The sequence continues at coordinate 413,991 of NW_004955414.1, forward strand.
GTTGGGAACTTTCACCGATACAAACAGACCTCGAATTACAAACATTCGGTGATGCAAAAAAACTGTGGAAATAGCACGCCTGTCTGCCAGATGTTGTCACAGTGGTGCTGCTGTGTGCTTACTGTACAATGCGATCATGTACAGCAATGCAGTGCTCAATCAGAGCCCAGGATGTCCAGAAGCTAGAGGAAAAGCCGTGGCGATGGGCAAGGGACTGTTAGCAAGCACAAAGCAACACACTGTATATTTGTGCCAAAGGTGTGCAAGACTCACTTTGATTGACTTAGGAACAAATCCAACTTACGAACACCCTCCTGGATCAGACTTGTTCACCAGTTGGAGACTTGCTATAATGCAGAACTGTGGTCCCCTCAGGCCGCAGTTGCCCACATGTCCACAGATGCCCAGGCGCTCTGCACGCACAGAGTTTGAAAAACACAGACTTCCATCAGTGCTGCCCACTGCTAACTCAAGCATCAGAGTCTCCTGGAAAGCGGACAAAAGCCATATTTTTGGCCTTAACCTGCGAGGCTGCAACCTAATGGTCCTGAGGATGCCAAGGACCCTGCATTTTCACAAGGCCCCTGAAGCAATGCTAGTTTAAAAGCTGGCAGCCTAGGAGAACTCCTCTAATTTCCAGGAATCTACTTAAGAGAAATGAAGATTTGTTCCCTTGTTAATTATTATTTTTGTTATTGTTCCCACTAATTTTGTTTTCCAGTTTTCTATTCCAGAAAGAAATCTTGCTAACTGTCACCTACATTCTGAACTTGAACCAGAAAATAAAAAGTAGCCAAGCAGTCCTAGAACGCCACCTGCTGGTTGCTCTGAATGTGCCCATATCAACAAAGACCTGACTGAAGGTACCGGAGGTCATGAGTATTGCACAGTGGTGGAAAAATAGCTGGGGACAAGAAAAGGAGAAATGGAAGAAGTAGATGAGGAGTAATGACACTGCCGACTATACCAGTGTGTGAACTGTCTGCACTGATACTCAGCCATTATGCCAAGGTCTTTGGGGCATCTGAGTCTCCTGGTTTCAACTTCAGCATCATAGTTGAATTGAGAACTATTTAAATAAATCCTGCCTCTAATCCTCCATCGTTAGTCAGAACTCCCGAGTGTGATTTTGCCACCTCACTTCTCTCCTCCCTCCTCCATACTTGTTTTGAGCACCCATGGGGCTGTGTGATGTTCCAGGGTTACATGACGAACACAACGTGGGAATTAGATCTGGAAATAAATAATTAAGTAGGGTTAGGTGCAGGGGTGCACACCTGTAATTCCAGCACTCTGAGAAGCTGAGGCAGAGGGATTTCAATTCAAACCAGCCTGGACAACCTAAGGACTCAGTGAGACCCTGTCTCAAAATTAAAAAATAAAGAAAGGCTGGGATGTAGCTCTGTACAAAGGCCCTGGGATTGATCTGCAGTGTCATGAAAGAAAGAAAGAAAAAAAAAAAAAAAAGAATTAAAGTGAGTAACTACCATAACCAAGGTAAGTTCAAGAAAAATAAAAGACACTCTAGGGCCACACAACCAGGCACCATAGCAGATCAGGGTGGGCACAGCAGACACACTGCCTGGTTGAGGGCAGTGTTGGAACAGTGCATCTGCCTAGTTGGCACCTTATCTTTCAGGTCTGACTGTCTCTCAGCAGGACACTGGCCTCCTGCTCACACAACGTCCTGCTGTCTTATGCCTGGAGGTCTCCTATCCACCTGACTGGCTCTTGAAGTGATCTGACTAAAAAAAGCCCCTCAGCCCTGAGGTTCAGAAGTTCCCAGGTGGAAGTGACGTTGCAGCTGAGACACAGGAATAACACATTGGGTATGAGCCAGACGAAGGAAGGGGGTTGGGGAGGCTCTTAAGAAGATGGAGGTGTATGCTCAGGAGGGTTAGTGCGGAGGCCAGGAGGTTCACAGAAACCAGAGTAGGGGTCTTATTAACCAAAATACTTTTAAATAAATACAAAGATTTCATGGGAATACTGCAGAGTTTTAGTTAGGAAGTAACTCGGCTGTGATAAGAACACTACTTGTGATTACACAGAAATGGGCACAAGAAAAGAAGACTGGAACAGAGAGGCGAGGAGAGCTGTCTGAAGACACCATAGGAGTCCAGAGAAACCATGACATGATGATGAAGAAATGGAAGGATGGAAGGGCCATTCAAGAAAGTAGAACTAGTTGGCCATGGTAGCACCTATACGTAATCCTAGCACTCTGGGAAGCTGCAAGAGGTCTGCAAGTTCAAGCTCAGCCTGAGCAACTTAGCCTGTGCAACTTAGCAAGACCCTATCTCAAAATAAATAATGGGAGGGGACACTTCTGGGGATGTGGCTCAGTGTGAAGGTCCTGGGTTCAATCCTCAGTACCATGGTGGGGTGGGGGAGGGCAGAACCAACGGGACATAGCTACTATGGTGTAGTGGCTGACTGATTATGTCAACTTGAGAAGTTTAGAAGCATAACTAAACTTGGCTCAGCAATTCTACACCCTAGGGTGTAGAGGAGCCACCCTAGGGTGTAGAGGAGCCACCCTAGGGTGTAGAGAAGCCATCATCACCTAGATAATATAAAAGGGAAATGAAAAAGGACAGAGGTACTTCCATTCCTTTTGGAGGAGCTCCAGTCTTCACCTTCAGCTTGGACTTCGTCTCCTGGCTTCTAGTGCAGACTCTTCGGCTTCCGCCTTGGATTCTTCAGCATTCCACTGCAGACTCATCGGCCTCCTGGTACGGACTTGCACGGAACTCTGCAGTGAACTCCAGACCCTGGACTGATTCCTTCGGTCTTCAGTGTGCAGATGCCCTCTGCACACTTCCCCATACAACTCTCTGGCTGACCATCATAAGCCAACCTTGTAATTTCTTATAATTTGTACACCTTGTGTTACATCTGTTTCTCCAGTAAAACCCTGACTGATACATATGGTGTGGATGAGTCTGTGTGTAAAGGCTTAATCCTCAAAGTGGTGGTACTGGGAGGTGCTGAAGACCTGTAAGAGGTGAGGCCTAACAGAGCTCCTTACATCACTGGGGCACAGGGATGACTGGAAGGATGACAGCAATGAGGGGTGGAATGGTGCACCTGGGGTCAAGAACAATTAACGAGCTGGGAAGGAAGAGTAGTACCTCCCTGGTCACTAGGAACTGAGTCCTCCCGGTCAATAGTGGGCTCCCCTCCCAGTTCTGCCTCTAGAAAGATCCTTTATAGGCTGAACTCAAGTTCACCAGTCATAACTTTCAAGCACAGGCAAGTCCAGACTTCTGAGGCCACATAAGCTAATGTGAAAAACACCTGAAATCTAAAGGAGGCTATGTGTTTTCACGCTCCATGCTTGGGGGAACCTTGGAAAAAGCACTTTACTGCTCTGTTCTTCAAGGTCACTCCTGCAAAACAAAGAGCCTGGATGATGACCTCCACAAAGGGAAAACCCTTCCGAAATTAGAAAAGAATCCAGCAATTTCACTCCTGAGTAGATACACAGAAGTGAAAGGTCAGATGCAGACAGATATTCACAGCAACAACGTTCATGATACCCAGAAGGGGCAACAAATCAAGTGTTTCTGGATGGATGGATGGATGGATGGATAGATGGATGGATGGATAGATGAGGAAAACAGTATAAACTCATAATGGAATATTATTCAGCCTTGGAAAGGAAAGAAGTCTTGATATATATTACAATATGGATGGCCCCTGAAACCATTACCCTAAAAGAAATAACAGACTCAAAAGGGCAAAGGTATGATTATTTATATGCGGTGTCTCAAGTAGGCAGATTCTTAGGGACAGAAAGAATGGCGTTGCCAGGAGCTACACGAATGGGGAGTTCTAGGGAAGATGAAAGAACTCAGGAGATGGATGCTGGTGATGGTGACGGTTACACAGCAGTGTGAATGTACTAAATGCCACAGAACTGGATATCTAAAACCAGTTAAAAGGTAAAACTTTGTTGGGTATATTTTATACATGTGCCCAAGAAAGAAACAGAAGGGGAGGGAGAGAAGGAGAAAAACTTGAAAAAGATCAATAGAGCAACAAAGAAGCCCTGATTACTGACTGGCCTGGCTTAAGAAAGCAACACTACTATCTGGCACAGTTCACTTTTCATCAGACTGAATCTTGATTTCCCTCTAACCACTTGTGTTTATTTCCCAGGGCCATCATAACCAAACCTCTCAATTAGATGGCTTAAAACAGTAAGTTTTTCTCATGGTTCTGGAGACTGAAAGTCAAAAATGAACGTCTCACCAGGGCCCTAATCTCTAAAGCCTCCAGGGAAGACCCTTCTTGCCTCTTCCAGTGGCCCGTGGCTGGTGGCAGCACACCCCCAGTGCAGCCTTGGCGGTGACATGGCCGTCTTCTCCTTGAGTATCTCCACACTGCTGCCCCTGAGACAAATCTGGCCACAACCTACCATATATATGCTGCCCACCGCAGCAGAGTTGAGCAGCTACAAAAGTGACGCTGTGACCTGCAGTGTCAAGACCACTTTGCTCTTCACAAGAAAGGTTGATGGTCACAGGTTTAAGCATTGCTATGACCTTTGACTGCCTTTCAGTGTATTCTTCTAATAAGACATCAAATATTGCTTTTTCGTTCTTTGCTTTCTCAGAAAGGTCTGCTTACCTTCTGTCCCCCAATTGCAGTCCTCCCTCTGTAACACTCTCCCTGCCTCCATTCCCTCCTACACAGCACCACTGAGGGTTAATGCCTAGACCACCAAGTTCCTCTGCCCAGCTCCGAGCCTATTTACCTGCTTAGTTTCCGCAGATCCTCTGTAACCTAGGCCTCCACTCAGTTGAAGGCCCGCTGCTCCCCAGGGGGACAAGCCTCTCCTGGAACCTGTTGCACACCCTCCCCAGGCAGTGTCTTTGTGCTTCTCAGGCCCTGCATCTCCAGCCTCTTCTCTACCTCTTGTATCAGCATTTGCCTTTGTACAGGACACTCATAAAGCCTTGCTGCACTCCAATCTTCCTTCCAGTTAGCACCCTGCTTGCTACTAATTCCTCCATTTACCAAAAGACAGATTTCCTGTAAAGGAAGGAAATTTTTTAAAGAAATCGTCTATTCTCATCATCTTCATTTTCTCACCTCCCACTCACTCCTCACCCACCACCAACTGGCCCCTACTTCTCTCCTACAGTCCCTCCTGCCAGCATCACTAGTGATTTCATTAAACTCAGTCAGTTTGGTTCTATTGTGATCCTGGTGGCAGAATGTGACAGAGCTCACTGCTCTGCAGGCAGCTGCTTCCCTTGCTTCGAGGATGCGCATGAGGATGAGGTTTCATAGTCTCCTTATCCATCGCGCTCTCCATTCATCCCTTGCGTATCTCTTTCGTGTTTGTTCTCCCTCTAGCTCTTTCATGAAGAGACCCGTGGTCTGGGGCTCTCTGCTGACAAGCACATGCCCTAGCGTAAGGAGGACCCTCAATATTGGCTAAAATGAATTTTCTGTTATTTACTGTTTTCAGCTTGAAATTTTATATTGCAGTATTTTGTATAGTTTCCAGTTATCTGTGAAATTCTCCATATTATCATAATTGTTTGAACACATGATTAATGATTCTTTAAAATGGGTGTCTGAGCTAGATCTCCACGGGTCCATTTTCACTTTTGATTTTTTCCTTGCTTTTCCTGGTACTGTATTTCTGCGTGAGTGCTGATGACAACTGTACATGAAAAAACAGAGAATGCATTCAAAGCTCCAAACCAAGCAGGTTCAACCTCAGACTCACATGCAGTCCTGCACACTGGCAATGCAGTACCAACAGACGGTAGGTTTTTAATATAATTATGTGGCTTTTAGTGGCATTTTTCATGACTTAATTACACAGTGCTGGAGTGTTAACTGCGTAGATGACAAAGGATCACTGTTAAGAAGGGCCCTGAACAGTGCTGTTGACTCTGCCTCCTGTGTGTATCACACACAATAAAGCCAAAAAATCTTTCTCATGTTACAATAAAAATATTAAAGTAAAGGCAGTTTTGTTATCATACACATTAACTATATTTTGTACCATGTGGCCCAAGATAATTCTTTTTTTTTTTTGAGACAAGGTGTTGCTATGTAGTTCAGACTGGCCTTAAACTCATGGAGATCTTCCTGCCCCATCTTCACAAGTGCTGGGATTACAGGTGTGTGCCATCACACCTGGCTTGCCCAAGATAATTCTTCACATACTACAACCAAGGCAAGCCAAAAGGCTGGACACCCATACCTAGCTGATGTCACCTTCCTCCAGGGAGGATTCAGATATGTTTCCCACAGGCAGGTAGACTAGAGAAACAGGCAGTGTCAGATTTCCTTTATTCCACTGGTACTAAATGGATTCATACCAGGACTCTAGTCCCTGTGAGGGCTAATTTAATTCTACAGAACCCTCTTACTCCCAAAGAATGACCTTTCATATTCCCCAATGAAAATCTAGGGGTGTTGACTATAGCACTACCAACTTGGCAAGTCTCAGTTTCAATTGCTGTCCCCAGTCCTATGTATCTGGCTAGAGCTCTGCTCAGATGCTCAGCCAGACTGCCATCTAAAGAAATTAGTCTTCTACCACCAGAAAGACAGCTTCTTAATCCTTCATCAGTACAGGTAACCTAAGGCATAGCCATCCACACTCCCCACACGCCCCCTGCCAGGACTAGGGGACAAAGGCGAAGGGGTCTGTAGACCTGAGTTCTAGCTATAGCCAGCCAGTCCTCTGACTCCATGGCCTGATCTCCCAAGCTTCCCCTATTCTTATGTGTGACACCATTTGGGTAAGAATCTTGGCATTTCTTCTTTCTCCAAAAGTTTCACAATAGCTAACATCCCTGTAGATGTTTTTTTTTGTTGTTGATGTTTTTGAGGCACGGTCTTGCTATGTAGTCCAGGATGGCCTTGAACTCACTATGTAGCCCAGGCTGGCCTTCAATTTGCAGCAATCTTCCTGCCTCAACCTTCCTAGTGCTGGAATTACAGGCATTTGCCACCACACCCAGCTCACTCCTGTACTCTTGCACTATACCATCCCAATTACACATCTGTCTGTGGCTTTATCAATGCCCAGGCAAGTGAGCAGTAACATTTTTGTGTTTCCACAACCACATTACAACACACAGACTTCAGTTACAACAGCATAGATTGAGATTTACAAACAAAGCTGTTCAACTTCTGGAACTGAGCCTGTTCATGCTGCAGATTCTTAAAACGTGTTGCCCTTGCTACTAAACCATGCAAATCTGGTGAGGACCCACCCAGGCCTAAGGCTGAAAATCAAAGTGAAAAGCCTATAGGGCATCACTATGCCAAACTGAATGCAATAAACAAATACAGAGAAAAACATTCTTGAATCATAACAAACTAAAATTGTTCTTTTTAAAAAGAAAAATACTATCTGGGGTATCCAGCAGCAGCTTAAATCAAGAAAGAGTCAAATAAAACTTCAGCCTTTGGCTTTTCAGAAGTTAAAATTTTGTGCTTTCTTCAACAGATGAGACTATAAAAAGATATACATACAACAGACAAAAAGAACAACCAGCTAAAATTAATGACAGGCTGAAACAAAGTCTGCTTTCAGATGCACAGAGATCTAACACCATCACTTGCTCAGAGAATGTTCTCTACAAACTTGCTATACCAGCCCAAGTTTCTTAACTTCCAGACTCTATGCATCCCCAAGCCTCACAACAGTACCTTGACCACAGGTTCTGACCTGCACCTCTTCTCTGGATGACACAGAACCTGGATACTGATGTGTTGTACGTAGCATCTCTTTGTCTATGCAGTATCTGGATTCATCCAAACGCAAAGGAATTTACTCTAAACTTTGGGCTAAAGCTAGCACCTCTGCAAGGAGGCATCACTAGGCTTCTGGATGCTCTACTAACACACCAGCTAGAGACAACTGAACTCTCTGTTGGTCCTTTTTCCAACAGGCCCTGTGTGTGGTACAAAAAGTAGCAGCTGAGGAGCTATGCTTAGATAGCTCCACTTCTCTAAGAGCTATGCTCTGTGAGGATCACACATACATTTCCAGTGTACTGAGAAGCTACCGTGGGCCAGACACTGCTGGGTATTAATGACACAAAGGTGATGGAGACACACAAGGGGCTTCTATTACAGAGTAAAATGCAAAGAATACCTGTTCTCAGATTTGCTACACACAGGTGCCACAGTAGTCTCTGAGGTTCCTTTTGACTTGAAAGTGCTATGGTTGTATAATGTACAGCCACACCCATCTCTGACTACAGTGAGCCATACCTATCTGTGTGACTGTGTATGGGCACAGCTTTGTTATTTACAAGCAAACAGGAGAGTACCTTATGCAGCCACAGTGGGAGGTTTCCAGACTCGCTCTGCAGGGAGCCCTTCTGCTGCACAGCTGCCCAGCAATAAGAATCCACAAAGGCAGCCTGACGCCAGGAGAAAGAACTTGGGGAGAAGCAACTTATTTGGGTACCTGAAAAGCAAAGCACATTGTTCCAAGTGAATGAAAACACAGGTGCCTCTTTCCCTGTCACCCATGGTTTTCACATGTTGTCTAAGTCATGAAGCAACAGGACAGGAGGTAGGGACAGCAGTGGGGCTGGAACTAAGAACACAAACCCAGGATCATACGAAAGCTGAGTGCTGGAAAAGACTCTGGGCCAGCACCGATTATGCCAATAAAGTGGGTTCACCTGGGTAAACTCCTGAGAAGAGTATAATCACCATAACAAGAAAAGGGGAGCAGAAAAAGAACCACAGCCCAGATGTACGAGGCAGACATGCACAGAACTGGTCTAGCACATGGGAAGGAACAAAAGATCAGGGGTCTTTTGGGTGGGTGAGCCATGAACTGAGTCTATGTAGGAAATCATACCTTTTAAAACAAACAAATAGAGAACACGCAGCCTGAGGAAGAGAAAGCTGAAAAAACATAATACATCACTGGACGGCAAATCAGTCATTTTCCATTTCCTCCAAGGGGAAAAGCCATCCTTCGCCAACACTGTAGCTGAAGTGGTTTACACCTGGAGGGTAAATGCTTGAGACCTCAAGCTTCCCGCCAGATGGGGAGAATGAAACCTGGGTTGCACTCGGGGCTCTACCGTGCCTGCCCTCTTCTGGAATGGAACTGTGTGACTTGGCTTTCTCTGCAGCAAAATGAGGACTACATCACCTTGCAAATGCTGCTGTTCTGTAGGTCAAACTAGACCTGGAAGCTTCACTGTGCTCCTGATGCACATGGCTGTCACAGGAAACGGGTCAACAAGACCTTGGGCCGATGGGAGAGCCGTGTCTTCCCTGCTGTCATCAGTCACAGGGGCTGGTGCTGAGCCTCTGCTAGCATCCTTGGCCCCACTTCCTGTACCCCATGAAGTGCCTATAAGGGTAGTGTGTCCCAGGCACAGGTGCCAGCTGCTGGGGCCCCATGCAGGCATACTCTATCACACCCTACACAGCAGGGAAAGTACTCAGTGCCTGCGCTGCAACATGATTGTATTTAAGCCTGACTCTGTAGCTAGGTGATTCACAGTTGCCAGTCACTAAACTTTCCAAATACCTGGCTTTCCAGAATTCCAAATGGGGATGACATTAACACCGACATTACAGATTTGTTGTGGTGACAGGGGTTCGGGGGCTCACACAAGCTCTAGTTGCAATAGCACTTGTATAATGCCTGATTCCCACTAGTTGCTCATTCAGTGTCTCATTTTCCTAGGTGAAATAATGAGCAGGTTCTTGCATTACTTTAAAGACCACGCTCCCTTTCCCCTTCATGCAGAGGGGACGGGACAGTGCAGTAGGAAGACACCAAGTTGGACATGCCTAGACCCTGGGACATAAAAAGCCACAAAGAATCACCCTTTCCTGGGAAAAGGGTGGCTTGCACACTTGTGGCAGGAGAGCAAAATGAGGGGAGATGGTGACAGGTGGTAGATTCTTGCAGTAGAAAAAGTCACCACAAAGTTTCCTACGATAGGGACAGTTCTGCCACCCACACATGGCAGAAATGAGTTCCCATGGGTAAGATACTGTAAAGCCTCTTCTAACTCTCCTATCCCATTCATCTCTGGATCCTAGCTGGGCATGGGGCACACCCCTAAAATCTCAGCACTTGGGAGGCTGAGGCAGGAGGACCACTGTGGGTTTGAGGCTTGCGTGGGGTACACAGTGGGTTCAAGGCAAGCCTAGACTACACAGAAAGACCCTATCTCAAAAACAAAAACCAAAAACCTTGGATCCTGCATTTTACAAAATAGAGTGGTCAGAACAGCACAGTGGTCAGGGGCCAACCTCACACTATGCGTGAGTCATGTAACTCTGTCAAGGCTTCCTGTGCCAACATCTACCTACATCAGCCATATACATGAGAATGAGCAGCCACCAGATTACAAACAGATGATTTCTACTTTCTGCTAAATTCCTTGCTTGAAAACCTCTGTTCAAATACTCAAAAATGAACACTCTGTTAGGATGTCATGAGAGCCTGCCTGACTCAGAACACTCTTTAGGTAATGTCCTCATGGTGTATACACCCAACATTTACTAACATTCTGTAGGAAATGGTGCTTCAAATTCTATCCTGGGATCTCAGGACATTCCCCAAGGTAGATCCTCTTGGTGAGCAAAAATAAAATTAGCTAAACATCTTACATCAAAGCTTTGACAGAAGAGGAGGAAGGAAAATATCATTGAGACTGAGAGACAGAGATGTGAGAGCCTGTTTAGCTCCTAAGACTATGATTTTTACCTGAATAGAAAGTCAGAAGAAAAGACTGGGGGTGACCAGTGTTCACTGGTTACCAACCAACCCTGTCAATCATCACTGTATATAAGCCTCCTGGCCAAATCGGAAGAGTGAGCCTATCTTCTTTTTACTCTGGAGGAAGCCAAACCTTAGAGTAGATTAACGACCCTCTATCTGTCTCTCAACACTTCTCTCTGGGCCAGTCCCTCTGGCCTGGCTACACCGGAGGACATCCTGGGACTAGGGCTTTGCTGGAATGGCAATGAGGTGTTCTCAAGGAGTGTTTCCTCCAGCTGTCTGGGAAGGGGACAGTTTCCTGGAAATAGTCAAGGATAATCCAGGAAAAGAAACAGATCTATCTCCAGTATTGGCTATTTTCAGCCCAGGAATGGAAGTAAGTTAAGGAAGTCAAAAGCCAGGCAGGGGCAAGAACCAAATCAAAATGAAAAGCAAGAGTAGAGAGAGGGGCACTGCAGGAAGCATGGTGCACATCTGGGCTATGCAGGCCTTCACCTTTGCTTTGGTGACAGTCAGTCTTACAGGCACCATGACAAGAGGTCCCCTGCTGCCTTGGAGCTGGGAAGGGTGGGATCTGGACCATCCTAACTCATGTTTCCAAATGCACTTTTCCATCCTCTACTTCACTTACTCTTTAAAGTACTAATTGAGAGGCAAACAAATGAGGTGTTTAATGTATGTTCTTAGTAATCTTCCACTCAAGAGAGCCTTTCTTTATTCCACCCATTTCAGCTGCTGCCAGATGAGTCATACTAAAACTGCATTCTGATCCTGACATTTCCTTGATTCAACATTGCTCACCCATTCCATCACTCTCCACAGTATAAATCCAAACCAATGCCCCAGTTCAATTCAATGACCACTGTGCCTTGTACAGGCCTGACAGATCTCCAAACCTGTGACTTTCCCTTACTCCTTCTTCTCCCTTCAAAGCCCACTTCAGTTACTCCCCCATCCACACTGGCTACTCAACAGGCAACTTTTCAAATCCCAGCTCAGATATCACTCTCCCTACCAAGCTGCCTTTTCACTACTTTAAGTCATCAGAGATAGGCAGAGGTGTGTCATGTACACACCTGTGTGTGTGTGTGTGTGTGTGTGTGTGTGTTACCTCCCTAAGTAATACCTGTAGACTTTGCAGGCAGGACACATTCCCTTTTTCTCTCAACTTCACATACCACCCTGTACCAAAAAAAGTAACAGCTGTCTGGTGCTTCAAAAGTTTCAAAGTACTACCATAAATGTTGTGGTCTATGTCTGGATGTTCCCCCCAAAAGCCTCAAGCAGGCATGGGGTGGGTTTCTAGAGTTTATGATTGACCCATGGTCCAATGCTGGGATTATCAGTGTGAGAGCTACACCCGCCCTACAGTGGGTTGTTTGCATATAATGTAAGGGAGGGAAAGAGGCTGCTTGCCACTGTTCCTCCCTTTTGCTCTTGTTGCTTTTGCTGTCTTCAGCTGCCGTGAATGTTTGCCCTCTGCCATGTGCCACTCTGCCTTGGAGCCAGCCAAGTATGGACTGAAATCTCCACAACCTGTGAGCTAAATAAACCTTTCCTTCCTTCATTCTAGGTGTCAGGTGTTTTATCTCAGCAAAGAGGAAAAGTAACAAAGGCAATAAATAATGTCTCAATTAATCCCCAAGCATTGCTGTCAGAGCCCTCTGTTCCATCAGGTAGTTGAGTAAACAAAGCCCTGTGAGGCCCTCCAGCTGCACTGTCATGTTCCACAAAACTGTCGTGGCTGAACTGGCATAATAGTTTCCAAGGAATGGCTTAGTGAGACATGTGTGGCTTTTCACAATACACAGAGGGAAGACATGAGTTTCAGGTGATGACAAACAACACTCCTGCCTAGCTGGCTGCAGATAGCTCTGGGTTTTACACTCATAGGTCTGGTGAAATAAAATGAATGATCATCGTGAGTTCGGTTTCCGGTACTGGAGAAAAACCAAAAAAAAAAAAAAAAGAAATAAAATAAATGATCATGCAGAGGAAACATGTGCTGAGTCCCATGGGCGCAGTCACCTCACCCAGTACATAAGTGGCCCAAAACCACAGAGATCACCCTTCAGGTGTGTGGCCTGAAGCACACAGCACAGTGACACCTTCTTCCAAAATGGCAGCCCAGCTGCCCGAAGTGCGGCCTACACCAGTATCCGTCACCATTCAGTGGGGAACCAGAGGGTAACGCAGCCTGCTCTTAGCAGGCCTGCGCAGGGAGCCAGTCAAATATTAGTGATACCAATACCAGCATGGGGACAGTATCCACGCTTGTCCAACTGCATACGAAGGACTTTGGTCACTGCCTTTTCTTGTTCTCTTTTCCTCATTTTCTGGAAATAACCTTTCTTTTGGTTCTTATATATTACATTAGATGGTCAGGGGCATCTGAAGAGCTGAAGGTCTGGGCCATGCCCCAGCTGTCTTCCAGCACACACATCCACTCTCCCACTAAAGATCCCAAGTAAGGGTTAGGTTTCCAGTGCTGCTTCCTCAATGAAGTAGTGTGGTGCAGCACAGGAATCAGGCCCCCTGAAGATTTACTGAAACTTGTCAAAATTACAATTTTAACAAAAATAAAAACATGAATAGAGAGCCTGGGCAGTTTCGCAAGACTCTGTCTCAAAATAAAAAAATACAAAGTACTGGGGGTGTAGCTCAGTGGTAGAAGCTTACTTAGCACACCTGAGACACTACATAACAAAACATAACCAAAACTTGACTAGAAAGATCCAGTAAAGCAGCTGGGAGAACTTTAGAGGCATCCAAATGGAAAGGATTCTAAGCTGAAGCAAAGGCCACATTCAAGAGAATGCAGGGAGCACGAAAAGAAGGCTAACAAAGGAAACTGACCCTTGCTGTGTAATTTTACCCTCATGGCAAAGATAAGAACATGGGGCAGCAAGGTCTTGTGGCCAGTGAGGAAGAGCTGGGACAGCAACTCAGGCCTCTTTCTCTACTTCCAAACACAAGGCGGAGGAGCAAAAAAGCACAGGTTATTGAAAAAAAGCGGGTCAGGGATGGAGGGATGAGAACAAAAAGCCAGGAGAGTTTCTTGGGGAAGAAAAATAAATCCTGAGCCTAACTGTACCTACACAGTATTTTAAAAGCCTGCAAAATGTTTTCATTTTACAAAAGAAAAAAATGACTAATTCATTTTAATGTAAATTACATGCACACACACAAACACACTCTCATAAGTATAGGATCCAGATAGATCATAAAACAACCTATAAGGCACTGAGCTTAAAGGTACTAGTTAGCTTTTAAAGTTGTTAGAAAATGTGATAACCACTCTATTCTAAAATCTCAAGTTCAATGAGAAGAATCTTGTAAAGATGACTACGAATGTGTGGTATAAAGGATGAGTAGTGACTGGCTCTTAAACACAGAACAGCAACAGGCCTCAGAATCATGAAGCATGTCTGAAACTATTTAAAGTACCTTTGATTCTAACACAGTAATTGCAAATGACGTTTGACTTATAGGATCTTTCCTTGCTAAATATTTATCTCCTGGCCATCACGAAGTCTAGTAAAATTACAAAAACCTCCTAATAACTCCTCTTCCTAATAGAAAGTCCAATTTCTTCACCTTTCTGACTTCAACCCAAACCCATCTTAGCTTCAATAACAAGCAAATTAGTACATTTTGGAAGGCCCAAACTGCCCATGACAATCTTCACTTTTCCTTCCCAGGAAATGACTCCAAGCCACACATGTATTTCAAACCAGTAAGAAAATATAAGTACTCATGGCACCACAAACTAAAAACAGAATGAAAACAATTTTTCATTCCATTTAAACCATGCTGGTTCACCTGGTCTCTTTCTTCCAGAGGAAAGCCTGACTTTTAACGCTTGATCCTTTGCTAAGATGGGAACATCCAAATATTACCTTCTAGAGAGTTCCACTGAGGCCCAGATACTTCATTACCCATCACTTGTCGTACACAGCAATAAGCAACTGCTCAGGACCTTAGAATGGAGGATTTTCTCCTAGTAGGACTAATAGGCTAGACAAGGTGAGAATAACAGCCTGTACCTACTGACCCCACAATTCAGGATGTTTGACCACATAGCCCAACAGACACAGAAGAAACCATCAAGCCTGCAAACTTCAGTAAGAGATCTACAAGGAGGCTCATCTAATTCTATCAAGAATGATAGTATTACAGGCGTAGTGGTGCATACCTGTAATCCCAGCACTTGGGAGGCTGAGGCAGGAGGATCATTGTGAGTTTGAGACCAGCCTGAGCTGCAAAGTGAGCTCAAGGCCGACCTGAACTGCATAGTGAGACCCTGACTCAAAAAAAAAAAGACCAAAGAATGATAGTGTCACAGTGTGATGTGCCACATGCCAGAGCCAAGATGAAGAGAAAATTTAGCACCCACAAGCAACCATGAGGCCAAACTTACATCCAGAGGAACAAAAGGACTGGGGAACTGAGCACTAGCCTGAGGGGTTTCTTTCCTAGGTGGCAAGTCCAGTTCCTTCCCATGGAAAACTGTAGAGTGGTGAACAGCAGAGAAAGAGCCTCTCTGAGATTTGGTGTCCAGACCCTGCAACAGAGCAATGTGAGGAAGAGAAGGAGGAAGGAAGTTGGTTCCTTGGCCCAGGAAGGATCTGAAGCAAGAATTGAAGCCCAAAGGGACAGCAATGAGTCACACTTCAAGGAAGAAGGTGGCAAGTGGCACCTAAGCTGTACCTCACTGCACTGGAGGGGCAGCTCAAACCTGCAGACGCATGGTGACTGCTGGCAACCCCAGAGGATTTCACTGAGTAAAACACCAGTGGAACAGAACTGTGGACATAGTACACTGCAGAGGCTGGTGAGTTATTTGGGTTCAGATGTCCCCGAGGAGAGGGCGACTGGCCAGCAGCCATCTTGGAGAGGGGATAACTGAGCTTGGAACTCAGAATAGCTATGGGCTGGCTCCACTTAGCAGCTCCAAGTGTCAAGGTGAGGTGGAACAGTGTTCAAATTGGCAGGAGGTCCAGAACCTGAATTCAAACCGGCAGGAAGCACATGGAATGTTACAGGTTGAACAAACTGGGTTCCAGCCTCACAGCCGGAAACCAGCTTGAACTTCTGTGAAACTGAGGTGCAGGCTTGCTGGGATTATCCACTACCCTGATGTAAAGCTACAGCTGGCTTACTGGGATTAATCAACATGGATCTGGACTCTGACAGTGCACACACATCTTCAAGTGGACAACTTTTTTTTATTTTTCTTCTTTTCTTGTCTTTGTTTTTTTTGTTTATTCTTATTTTTATGAGTGTGAACATGGTTTCTAGTTTTGTTATTCTGTTCTTTTTATCTGTTCTTCTATTTCCCTCCTGTTTTCCTCACCAGTTTCACAAGTTTGCACAATATTCCTTTGTCATCTAGCCTTACTTCTAATCTCTTCTTCTTCTTCTTCTATTTCTCTATTTTCCCCCCAAATACATTTTAAATTTTCTCCCCTGAGGGTAAAATCACTATATTGTGGGATTATTTACTATACACAATTTTGGGTTTGTTTTAGATTGTGTTATATAACCACAAATCTAGTTCATATGGTTAAAAGTGGCAAATTAATAGTTATAAGACTGTCATTTTCTAGGATGTGTCTGATGCTCTTGTTACTGCTCACTGTACTACTTTAGCCAAGGTGATAGAATGTTCTAATCAGTTGTTCTTTCTGGTATGCCAAGACAAATTGCCTAAGGGTCATAAACAATACTATAGGCCAGTGCCAGAGAACCACTGGCTGGGCTAAGTAGGTAGCAACTTCTCATTCCCAATAAATTAAAGAGGTAGGATCTTGCAACAAACTCCAAACCCCAAAGCCAGCTACACCTGGAAGACATCTTTGAGAAGTAGTCATTTCCTAACAGTTCTAAATACTACCAATAAAGCTACTAACCAAACAATTTATAAGCAATAACCTAGGAATTAAAAAAATAATAAAAATAAAAGACAGAAGACACTTAAGCAAGATGCAACCTCAGGCCCCCAGCTCACCATAGACAATCCCAGGGGTCAATAAACAATCTGAAAGCCACCCATGAAGAGGTAACAGCAGAAGTAACAAACCAAATGAATGAGGCTCTAGAAAAAAATCAGATCAGAAATAATTTCTCAGATAACTACAGAGATGGTGACCATAAGGTAAGCTTAGTGACTCCAAAGCAGATACAGATTTAAAAAAAAAAAAAAAGAGGAGCATGAGACAATGACGGAAACCATGAACACCCATCATAGGAAAGAAACACAATCCATGAAACAGATTCCAACAGATATCCATGAGATTAAAAAGTCCACTGAAAGTATATGCAGCAGAATGAGCCTGTGTGAGGGCAGAACATCAGATAGGGAAGACAGAATTGTGGTCAGCAATTACAAAAGGAAAGATTTCTTAAAAATAGCAAAGAACAATGAAAAAATCAATTCAACAGCTGCTAGATGATGCAAAGAACAACAACATAAGATTGACTGGAGTCAATGAAAAAGCAAAACATAGCACAAACAACATAAAAAAAGCTTGTTCACAGAAGTCATGGCAGAAAACTTCCCAAGCAAGGAAAAAGAATCTGACATACAGAAAAGTAAAGGATATAGAGCTTCAATTATCCATGATCAAAACAAACAAACAAACAAAAAACAACACCAAGGATATAATAGTCAAGGTTCCACAAATTCAACACAAGAACAGAATACAGTAGATCCTCAAGTTGTGACTAGCTAGACACACAAACAACTTGGGTTATAACCAGAATTTTAGTTTCAACTTACAATCAAAGTTTTGAGTTATGACCCAAAGGCTGGCTACCTGTGCTTCCAGATGGTCTCAGACACAGATTTAACCCTTAAAGAGTTCTAGAAGGAACATTACAACATTCTTTCCTGTATGGGGTGTACTGGAAATCCTGGGCCAATGTCTAAGGACACTGCGATCTGCCTATATACAGGAGAGAGACTCTGAAGGCCTGTGCCTTCAATTGACAATCTGAGTTACAATCCTCAGGAACAAACTGAGTTTGTAAGTCAAGGGTCCTCTCTATTAAAAGTTGTTAGGGAAGAAAAAACATATCACTTATTAAGGAAAGCCCATCAGAATCATAGCAGACTTCTCAATACAAATCTTCAACTCAAGGAGAGCTTGGAGTGAAGTATTTCAAGCCCTAAAAGAAAACAACCTCCAACCCAGACCTACATGCTCCACAAAACTATCTTTCAAAATTGATGGAGAAATAAGATACTTCCATGATAAAGAACACCTGAGGAAATTCATGACCACCAAACCAGCGTTCCAAAATGTTCTGAAGAACATTCTGGAAAGAGATATAAACCCCATGAACCCCAACAGAATGAATCCACCAGGCAATGTAAGCAAAGGGGAATAAAAGGGAACCAACAACAGGAAAATAACATGACAAGGATAAGTCAAATACTATCAGATATAACCCTCAGAGAGAATCACACCAGATATAACCAGATTTATTATATAAATCCAGGTTCTATAATGCAGCAGGAATCCTATGGAAGGTGATCAGTTGGTTAAGGTGTTGTCTGCCAGTTCTCTGTATGACAAAAGTGTTTTTTGCCCTGTGAAATTTTAGACTGCAAATATTACATCATGTGCACTCTGTATTTGTCTTCACTTGCTTCATCTGTTCTTACTTGGTAGTACAAATCATTCACATGCCAGAAAAATAAAAAATCACATGAACTGATTCCCACATTATGTCAATATAATTCCCCTAAGTACTGATCACCTATGAGTTCCTTCCCAACACAGAATCATACCTCTGAAAAAGATACAGTACTTACTGAACACTACTATTAGACTAGAATTTTGATATTTTCCTTCAATCCAAAATAAGAAATCTTTAACTATCATGACTCCGATTTTACAGATGAGGAAACAGAGGCTCAGAGAGGTTAAGTGAGTCAATTAATACTTGGCCAAGCTACAATACAACCTTGAATGTGTGGTCATACTCTTCCTGCAATACTATGACACCTGGAAATGACCCCAAGGAAGACAGAAAGTAAAGGCAGACCTGGGGTTGGTGGCATAGAGATGACTAGATAGCTCCAGAAAGCAAGGCTGGCTAATACACAAACAGCTCCAGCAAAGAGGCAGCATCTATATCCTGGCAACCTGATTCTGACCTCTACGTGTACATTCATTAAAAATGTCACCAAATACCACAAAACCAGTAAGATCTATACCCATCAATTCACATGTGTGGATCTTACCCAGAGCATTTAATGCTATTTGGTGTGCAGTCAGAATGACTATGGAGGTCACCTGGTTTAGACAGAGGCTGGACCCATGGAAGGGAAGGTCAGATAGAAAAAAAAAAAATCACCAAAAATGTCACAATAGGAATGTGACATGTGAAAGCCATGAGGTAAATCCCTGTCGTAACCCCAGACCAATCACATGTCCACAGAGGAAATGTGTTTGGTCTTAGGTTGCGCATTATAAGAGGATATGGGAGAAACAGGGTACAGTTCCAAGACAAACATGAGAAACAAATGTTGTAAAAACGGGCTGTGGAGTGGAGGTCAGGTTAAGAAAAATATTAACTAAAGTGTCAGAACAAAACTACTGTTCACTGAGTTTTCACTGACAGGGTCCTCATTGGCATGAAACAACTTGGAAGTCCACTCTGACATGGGGATGAACTTTAGCCTGTAGAGGGAAAAATCAGGTAAGTTTATAAACAGAGGCCATAGAAAGTTCTTTCTTGAATGTCATTTAAAAAAACGATTCCATTATATTCAGTAACCTTGTGTTTTCTTTTACTTCCTAACAAGGTACTTAACTCTCTAATCCTAACTTTTCTCACTGACAAAATCTTGTAAAATTCCTGTAAACATTAAAGTGCTGGGCATGATGCCAGTACCCATTAGATCTCAATAAATGGTAGCTAGGACCTTTTTATTTCTATGTCAGGCACCATGATACAAGTACATAGGGTTCTTTTGTCATATCCCATATTATTTTCTTTGGTACACTTATTATTTTAATTTTAGGTTTTTAAAAATTTACTTACTAGGTTTTAAAAATTTGTTCTATTACCTAAAACTCTGGGAAAAAAAAAAAAAAAACACCACAAAAGCAGGCCTTGAATAACTCAGAACAAAGATTTTAAGATCAGAGCCTGAAACTAGCTTTAACTTCACTAAGTCCTTTCATACCATCTCTCTCTCACAGATGCCTTTTAAAATCTAGAATAGTAGTTCCTAAAACAAAGAAACTCTTTTGTGTAGAAGGCAGCCTTGAACATCTCAATTTGGTACTGAATGAGAATAGTGACCACAACAAAATGAAAAGCACTTACAAGGACTGTCACCATTATGCAAACAATTGGTCATGAGATTCTCTGCAAATACAAGGACATTCTAAATAGACCATCATGAATTCCATGTGATAGGTGTACATGGTAAACTGGCAAATGCCCTTTTTTCAAGTAACCTCAAAAAAGAAAAGGGACTTTCAACTTTTCTTCAGAGCGGGACATTTACTACCACAAGGCCACTGTGCCTGCAGCACACCAGTGACAGCCAAGGACTTGCCCTCCTGAGAGATCCATTCTTCCCATTTCCACATAGGACGACACAGCACAGGCACTCTCCCCAAAGGTACTCAGACCTCTATACTGCTGAGTTTAACTGCAAAAACATTCACTGGGCGCCTACCATATATACAGTTCCACATGTGACGCAAAAGAGTCAAAGATAAATGGGGCATGGTCTCTGTCCTCTGACGACCGCCAATCCAGTAAAGGAGGCTAAGAATATAAACCACTAATGAAAAAAGACCAAAAAAATGTTAAGAGTAGTGGCTGAACCATGACAGATGCTCATGTTCCAAGGGAGAGGAGGAGGGAACCCAGTCTGGAAAAACAGCACAAAAAATATCTTGTGTCTTTAGAGTTGTTAGCCTGTTTAGGACTACCATCCCTAGAGCAGAGCCCAGCTGACCGCAAAGACAGTATGGGATCACAAGCTGGAACTCTGCCTTGACGCAATGAGTAGCAGCAAGGAGGGCTCCGCAGGGTGAAAGGACAAACATGTTTGTGTTTTAGCATCTTCAATCCTGTAACCCATGTTCCTGAAGACTAGGTGGGTTGCAGTGTTGAGCTGGGGTGAGTTTGGCTATAACTCTAACAGAACAAGCACCCTCCCTGGCAGGAGTTCAAGGAATAGACAGAATGATGTCATGACAGTACAGCTGGAGACCTAGTGCAAATCTGCAGCCTCTGAGTTAAGATACAAGCTCACACTCTCACTCCACTGCCCCTTGTACATATATCAACAAAATGCCCA
This sequence comes from Chinchilla lanigera, assembly GCF_000276665.1. Taxonomy (NCBI): domain Eukaryota; kingdom Metazoa; phylum Chordata; class Mammalia; order Rodentia; family Chinchillidae; genus Chinchilla; species Chinchilla lanigera. Next base: position 435,068 of record NW_004955414.1, read on the forward strand.
ACAGAACATAGTGGTGGCCAAGAATCCAGGCTTTGGACTGAGAAAGGCACTCTAGTCCTGCCCTGTGTAGGCCCGGGCACATTACCTGACCATTATGGGTCCCATTCTTCTGTAAAGGGTTGTAACAAGTAGGAACACACTTAGTAACTAACCTGCACTTAGTGCTGCCTAAGTTACAGAGATCGTTCTGACGCTTCACCTGTGTTAATTCATTTAGCGCTAATCCCGTGAGGTTCTACAATAACTGCTTTCTCGGATGAGTTATCCAGGGTACCATACTGAATCTGTTATGTACCAGGATTCCCAAGGCAGTCAAGCTCCAAAACTCACATCTTAAGTACTGCATATTCCACACAGTATCTCCTAAGTAGAAAGATATAAATGTTTTGAAGAATGGTGGTCATGAAAAGTATCATGCTTAGCAGACCTAGCACACAGGGGTGTCAAAATACAGTTAATGCTGGTTCAAAGGAGAAGGGAAGGCATCAGGAGTGACTGCCTAAGCGCTGAGATCCCTGGCAATATTCTGCCTGAGGACATCCTTCACCTGTTCCCCTCCATTCAGAGCCCCAACCAGGCCCTCCAGGGCTCCCAGCTTCTCACAGGCCCCCAGCAGACAGAGTTTCCTGCTCTACCAGGTAACAAAGGCCAACTACTAGGGCCCACATGAGACAAGTCACCCCACACCAGGACCACCTCGCCAGGCACAGCTTTATCCTCCTGAACTGGCTGAGCCCCCAAAGCAATCACGAGGCTCCAGGGCACTCTCACAGGTGACTAGCTCAGGTTCCTCTCAAATCAACTCCCGTGTCCCGAGAAGGCACCAGGAATGCCTGAGAAGCCCCCAGCAATGGCCTCTGATAAGCTTTTTGAAGTATCTGTCCCACACAATGTACTGTGGCAATGCTAAGATGTACATAATGCCATCCTCAAAGTGCACACGTTAATAGCCTGAACATGGTGGCCTTTAACTAGCCTCTTCAGATCTACCTCTACCAAGTATCTAGGGAGGGATTTTAAGATGCTCATAGGTAAAAGGCCTTTGACTAATTTTTGTATAAACTCTAAAATCCAAATCCCACAAGTTCCTCCATGATCAGACCCTGCTCATCCTCATCTCTCCACTCTCCTTACCCAATGCATTCTGCCCCCTGTTCAGCTAGTTGCTATAACAATGGCTGTCTTCCCATTTCTGTACAGCATGTCTACTCTTCCTAAGAGGCTGCATACATACTGATGTGTCACTTAGCTGAAGTCTCTTCTTCAGCAAAGCCACTCCTAATGCCCAGGCTGGGCAAGGCTCCCCACCCAGCATATTCTAAAGCAGCTATCCCAGCTAGAATTCCAGCATTGCTGGGGAAGCATTCCCCCTGCAAGGCTGCAGTCTCCTGGGACCATGCCGGCTTCTTACTGACAGCACAGTGTTCAGTGGGTACATTTCCAATAATGAGAACACGAACAAACGGAGAGAAAAGACCAAAAAGAACCAATGTTGTAAGGTGGGTGTGAACTATAGTTCCTGAGTCGGAGGGCAGAAAAGTTCATAAGATACCTAACTTTAGTCCAGTGCCCTCATGTCACAGGGCGAAACTGATTCCATGGGAGATGCCTTCTCCTCACACATGAGCCACACAGCTGTTTCTCACTGTTTAACAGTTCTTAAAAAGGCAATGACTTTCTATTCCTTTATTCACTTCAATGTGCTCAAGAAGGAAACAAACAGAACACAAACAGTGTTTTCAGAAAAGGAACGAAGCCTTATTAAGGAAAGGAATGTTATGATCGTAATACCATGAGCCCTTGAGCTCTCCTCCCTCCGAGGACACTGAGAGAAAGAAGAGAGGATAGTTACAGTCACCAATACCCAGAATCGTTCAGCTGCGCCTCCAGAGACCACTGAATGACCCTCACTCCGAGAGGGAGCTCCAGAAGAGCCTGAATCTATTGCAGGTCTGCTAATGGCTCACATTTTGCAAGTTACCTTCAGATTTTAGAAGCTTAATCTACACTCAGTTCAGAGCCAACCAACATTTATTGAGTACCACCTCTGTGCCCAGCCTCTTTCCAAGTATTCTGTCTTTTTTTTTTTTGTCTTTTTGAGACAAGGTCTCGCTGAACAGTTCAGGCCAGCTGTGAGCTCACTGTAGCCCAGGCTGGTCTTGAACTCCCAAGGATCCTCCTGCCTCAGCCTCCCAAGTGCTGGGATTACAGGCGTGCACCACCACACCCAGCTCCACATATTCTCTTACTGATGGACACTGTCATCTGTTTTGCAAATGAATAGCCTGTTGCTGCCAGAAAGAAGTGGGCCTCACCAACCAAGGGCAAGGCTTAGGAGGAGCTATTGTCTCTGAAAGGCAGCCTTTGGGAGCTGCTATGCTTCTTATGAACTTGAAACTTTTATTCTAGTGCATTAAATATGATGCAGATGTTAACACTCAGAGACTTTTCAAAACAATTTCATATTTCCTAACAAATGATATTCTCATATTCTATGAGTTGGCTAAAAATTTAAATGGAAACAGAGAAAAAGATAGTTGAGATGAATTTCAGAGGGATAGAGGGAAGGATTTCCTAGGCCAAGAACAACCTGAGAGTTATCAGTCTCTCTAGGCTCCCACACTCCCCTCAAATACTCAAAAGGGAAGGGTAGGCAGCCAGAAGGGAAGTAAGTCTTCAGACACCAATAAGGGTGGTGAGGAGGGCCCAGAAATACGTCTTGTTCCCTAGGGTTAATAGGGAATTACAAACTAAGACCTTCAGATGCCCCTTCAACCACCAGAATAGCAAATCAAATTCAAAAGTGTACTCTGAAGGGCCTCTGCAAGTACTTTTTCAATTTAAAATGTGCACAACTTTTGACTCTGACTTCAAACTCCACCCTGGGACTTCAGAGCAATGGTTTTCAAAGTATGACCTGACAACCTTGGAAAATGAGACCTTTTCGCAAAAGGAAGTCTGTGATGTTAATTCACAATAACATTGTTATTTGCTTTTATATTCTCATTCTCTTGTGAGCATACAAAGTGAATTTTCAAGAGGCTTCTGACACAAGACATCACAACATAATAAATGAAAAGCAAATGGGAGAATCAGAGGTCCTGTTAAGGAGATTTGGAAAAATGGAAAACAACAGTTTTTTCTAAATTTTTGTTTTTGAAGTTATTTTTAATTAAAGAATATTATTTCATAATATCTATGTTAACATGCAATGAGCTTATTATTTTAAGTTAATAAATGTTTTTTAAATTTGCCAGTTTTAATTTCTAATATAAGTACCAGTAGATACAAAAGCTTTCTGGACTCCCAAAAAGTAAGAGCATACAAGGTTCCTGAAACCAAAAATTTGAGATCCACTAGTATAGAGGAGTATGCTTTGCACAAAGTGGCACATAAGGGTGCCACTGTAGGCAATCAGACTGGGCTAGGCCCTCAAGGCAGTTGCTACTGAACCACTGTTTGCAGGAGAAAAAGGTGGAATGAACCTACACATCCATTAATAGTACAATTAAGTGAATTGAGATAGGTCATACTATGGATAGTTAACCTACATTTAAGAAAAATGAGGTAGATCTACATGCACTAATAAAGGAAATACCTCTAGGTCACATTAAAGATAAATAAGCAAGCTGCAAAACAATGACATTTATTTAAAATGTTAATCATGTAGCTGGGTGTGGTACATGCCTGTAATCTCAACACTTGGGAGGCTGAGGCAGGAGTAGCCATAAGTTAGTTCAAGGGCATACTTTGTCTCAAAAAAAAAGTTATAATGAAAAAATGCTGATAAAATAATGTTTTCTGCGGGAACATACAAAAAATAGAAGAGCATATATACTAACAACAGACTAGTTACCTCCGGGGAACAGACTGAGATTAAGGTATTTTTATTAAAAAGAGGCAGAGGCAGGGCTTTAATTTTCCCCTTATCTGACCTTCAACACCAACACACACAGACATACAGACACATAGATAAGGGACATTTAGCAAGTTTAAATTAACTTTAAAAATTCCCTCCATTGCCATAACACTAGTGTGGTGGGGTAAAATCTGCCATCTTCAAGCTGGGGCTGATCCTAATCCTGAAACACCTCAGAACAGTCATACTACCCACAAACAAGGCTGTCTCTGCACCTGACACACCACATCCATGTATGGTCTGTTTGCCCTTTATACCAGAATATTTACCATTTGCCAAACCCAATTAGAAGTTGGGATATTTCTCAAACCACTCCTACTTTATTTGACCCATCCAAAGTTTTTTATAGCATTCTGCAGTCACAAAGATAGTAGTAATATCACAGACAGCTGTCATGGTTTGTGTCTAGATGCCCCCCCAACCCCAAGCCTCATTTGGTCATAGGGATTTTTTGGAGTGGCTGCATCTAGAGTGTGTGATTGATTTGTAATGCAATGCTGGGACTAAGGTTGCATGATTACTAAATCAGTCCACTGACTGGATTGGCACCACCCTAATCCCAGTAGACTGGATATAACATAAGGGACAGAAAGGATGGTCTCTACTCTCTCACTGCTTTTGCAGGCTTCTGCCCACCACGAACTGCTCTCCTCTGTGAAGCCACCCGGCCTTGGAGTCCACTGGTTATGGACTGAAACCTCTACACACTGTGAGCTAAGTAAACCTTTCTGCCTTTAACTTTGGATGTCAGCAACAAGAAAAGTAACTAGCAACTAAGTTAGGCAGAAATATTATAGGCAATCAGACTGGGCTAGGCCCTCAAGGCAGTTGGTACAGAAGTTGAGAACACATGAAAGCTATGGCTGGATGCTCATCTGAAGAAAATTAAAATCATAGTGGCCAGATTTACACCCTTCCCTAAGGGATATGGAAGTCTGAGATTATTGGTACCATCCTTTTGAGATTTCCCATATAAATAAACCATTATCTCTTTAGGGGTGGGGCATCTTCTCCTATTCACTAAGACTAAGACTACAGGAGGCTGAGGCAGTAGGATCACTGTAAGTTCGAGGACAGCCTGCGCTACAAAGTGAGTTCAAGGCTTGCCTGAACTGCACAGTGAACCCTGTCTCAAAAAGACAAAAAAAAATAAAAGACTACCAAGACTAAAGCTATAGATTATCAACCAACGTTAATGACATCATCCATGTACACTTGTCACGTGACTTGTTTCCCCAATGGATCAATATTACCTAAGCAGCTACGTTGCAATCTTCTGGTTGATCTCTGTTTTGACACACGTTGTACCCATTTCATGATTTTGCTCTATAAAACTTTCTTAGAAAAGTGGGCTCATTGACAACCCATTCAGGACCCCTCCTGTCTTCAGGAGCTACTCCTATTCCCCATTCCTTTTCTCCAATAAATTTTCCCTACTCTTAATCTCTGCTGTTCCTTAGAATTCATTCTTTTGAATGAATTCAGGGAAAATAAACTCATCATATCATATATCTAGCAGGTTGGGACTTATAATATTGCCCCTATATTATTTGGAGATCCTATACCAGTAATAGCAAGAAGAGAATATGAAAAGGGAGTAAACTTAATGACACTTCAGAGTATAGAAATACAGTATTCCTCAGAACTATCAAAAAAAAAATGCCCAACAGTTCAGATAATCTGACAAGTTTCCCATAAGGATCCTGCTGATAATGGACCTCCTCCTATAATTCAGCAGTTTTTAAATATGTAGCACACTGTGAGGAATTAATTTCCTAAAAAGATGTGGTAATCAGTGGCAGGCATGTTAGTCACTGTAATTGTTGAACTTCAGTTTCCTCATTCATGGTTCCAATATTGATTGATGGTGACTGATTAAATGTATTTAAATAAATACACAGGCATATAAAACTGCTCCTTATACTTGGGCATCTCCTCACATCTAGAAAAACCAGCATAAGAGCAATAATGGCATAATCAGGTATTTTTTTTCTTTGGTACCAAGAATCGAACTCAGGACCTTATGCTTGCCAGGCAGGCGCTTGTGCTGCTGAGCTGTATTTCCAGCCCCAGTCAGGTACTTTTATAAAAATGAATAGCTCTACATGCAAAACAATAAAAACAGCTCTAGGCTCATTTATCTATGAGTGGACTGTATGATAAGGAAATCACAGATCAATCAGGACTGAGTCTGCAATAAATAACAATAGAGAAATTCTCGTCTTAACATTCCACCAAGAAATCAAAACAGATTGATGTGGTAAACGTTAAATAAAATGATTAAATATGGTTAGGAAAAAATAAATGGACGTTAATCTGCTCTAAGAATGGGCTCTGTCAAGTCAAAGCACACTAATGGAATTGAAAAAATTAAACTGTGTACAGTTTCGTCAAAAAACCTTTTCTTAACAAAACTTACTATAAACAAAATTCAAAGGTTACTGAATTCTGATATTACAAACGTTTTCTTTTTCAGGGGCCCTAGTATGTTATTAAATTGCTTTTCATCATTATTAAATGTTTATTATGTTATTTCGTAATTCTTGGTCTATGACATTATTCTAATTGGCTTCAATGAGACTGCACAGAGTTTTCAAATGCTTTTGATGGAACTGTTTAAAAATATCAACTCTTTGAATACACACAAAATTCCTATTAGAGAGAACAACAGTACATATCCCAAAATTCTAAAATTCTACTGATGTTCCTGTTCACTGCTTGTTTACACATACTTACTGAATGCCTAATTTAAGAGATGGTCCCTGCCCTCAAGTGAGTTTATAGCCTGGTGGGGAGACAGCATTCAACTATTAATTATACAAGTAATTACCTAACTTGTGTCAGCAGGGAAACTTACAGCAGATTATGAGAGTATGTATCAGGAAGTTCAAATAAAAGTTGCAACTGTACTCCTGAAACTGGTCATTTCTTTCCTTAAAATGAGAATCCATCAAAAAAACTGCTGATAATTGCATCTTACATGAATGGGGAACCTAAACTGACAGAGCACAGGGTGCTGTTTATTTGTACTAACTTGAAATAGGAACTCAAGAATACAAAGCCGTCCTGGAAAATGATTTCATCTTTCTGGAAACTGATCCTGTTCTCATTTCCTTTCCCTTCAACGTCAGCAGGAGGGAAGCTTATGTGCAGTTTTACGTACAGACAGTATGTAAGAGTAGAAACCTGGAAAGATGTCAAATGAGGAAAAGCAAACTACTATGGCATGACTCCATTTCTTTACAAATAAGTTATATGCTTATTTTCCTTATAAATAAACTATTACATAAGTTATACAATAACTATATTAACACAGAAAAAGGGTATGGCAAGATTACACAAAGTGTCTACTGTTGTTTCTTCTAGCAAGTGTTATAGGAGGTTTATAAATCCCTTACCATAAGAATACATCTAGGTACTACTTGTACACTAAAAACACAATGAAGATATTAACAAGATAAAAGACCTATGTGACAGCAGCCTTCGCTGGACAGCATGTGTCCTCTCTTGGGGCTTTGGTTCTGAGTAAGTTGAGGTCACGCTGTAATAGGAGACCTGAACTATTATCCCACTCTTCAGACAGCCCTGAAAAGAATCAGTCAGCTTTGCCAGATGGTATATGCTGAAAAATAGTCTGAGGATATTCCCAAAGATATGCTTAAATTCAGTCCCAACAGAGAAAGTGACTTCAGCTACCAGCTGCAGACTCAGTTACAAGACACACAAGGGGAACTGTAAGCAAACAGTTCTAGAAGCAGCTGCCATTCTGTTTCTTGGCTCTGGGGCCAGCCCATGCCTATGGTCACAATTGCAAAAGAGCAGAACTCTGTGCCTAGAAACGCCGCTGTCTACTGGTAGGCAGTGGGAAAGAGTAGCAGGGGAAGCAAGATTCCCGGCAGACCAGATGTTCTTTCCCCAAACATTACCCGCCTGCTCCCACTGCTCATCTGGTCCAGCGAGCCATTTCTGGGGCCAAGAGGCATCATAGCGGGAGCCCTGGGTGCTCCTATTCCAAAGCTACTTGCCAGGTTTGGGAATCAGAGAAGCAAAGCAAAATGCTGTGGGTTTAGGCCCTGCACTGTCCTAACTCCAGGGCACCACCGGTCATCTGTCAAAAGACCCAAGATCATAAATCTCATTCAGTCTAGTCCATTAGAAGCTTTGTCTTAATCTGCTCAGCCTATTATACACAACAAAATACTACAATGTGGGGGCTGGGGATTTAGCTCAACAGCACAGCGCCTGCCTGGCCAGGCGCAAGGTCATGAGTTTGATTCCCAGTACCAGAAAAAAACAAAAAACAAAAAACAAACAAAACAAAACAAAAAAAATACTACAATGTGGGTGGCTTAAGCAATACACATTTATTTTCTCACAGTGCTAGAGTCTGGGAAGCCCCCAATCAAGGCAACAATATAATTAATGTCTGGTCAGGACTACTCCTGCCTTGCAGTTGGCCACTTTCTTGCTGAATACTCATATTCCTTTCCACACCATCATGTAGTGGAGAGAGCTGTGTCTTCCTCTTCATAAAAGGGCACAAATCCCACCTTGCGGGGCGGGGGTAGGAGTGGGGTTCCACTCTCATGGCCTCATTGAAATCTACCTCTGAAAGGCTCCTTCTTCACATATCATTTTGGGGTTTAGGGTTTCACCATATAAGTTGGCGGTGACATTAAAGCTTAACAGTAGCAACTTAGGGAATTCATTTCTTCAGAATGTAGACAGATACTCCTCAAATGTCAGAGCTTGAAGGTTACACAGTGCAATTATGCTTACATTCTAAACTAGGCTGTCACTCAGCTTTGCTGAAACTTCTCTTTCCATCAAAATGCTGCACTTCTAGAGGCACTTGGCACAGATGTGTTAGAAAGGAAGGGCCTCCCATGACATAGGACCCTGCCTCTTATAGCCTCCAGAAAGGTGTCAAGACAGGTGGTACCTGAGCTAAACAGAATCATACCCTTCCTTCTTCCACAGGAAGCCCTTCAGCATTTGGAATACTCATTTTCCCACAAAAATATCACAAAAAGGAATTTGAGATATTTACCGTATAACCTAAACTTCTAAGTCCAGTGGGACAACTTGCCTCCCTCCCATGACGATATGCACCCTATACATCCTTTATCAAGGCAGGGATCTGGGCAGAAGCACAACTGTCTTGACACACAGGACAGCACTGCTATTAGCAGAGGATACCTGACTGGAACCAGAGCCTGGATCTCCTCTTCCTTTCCCTCAGGCAGCCACCCTCTCAAGGAGGACCCAAGAGAGGTCCCCAGTGTGCTCTGGCTCCTCCTTTCCTAAGTTCCTCTGAGCACTTGGTGGGTGGGAGACACGACACAAAGATCGGAAAGGGGAAAGGGAGGGCTGGTGAGATGCAGTCAGTGCTGACTCTTCCTTCTGTCCCCATCACAGAGCCTTTCTAGCTGAGTCACAATTTAAGCTGTCTTCTGAAGTGTCCAGTTATATGTAATTGGATCTACCCATACACACACCTGACTGAATCCTGTCCTGTAGGGAGTGGGGCCCACAGAATTTTGGAAAAGCTAAGTAGACACATCAGGCCTAACCAGGACAGGTACACATTCGAGTCCTTATTTCCAATCCAACAGTTAGTAGCTTACAGTAAGGCTTCAAAATGCCAGCCACAACTCAGAAGTTAAGAACATCTCCTAGTCAGTCCCTCAGGAGTGTTTCTACCTATAATTCACATCTTCAAAGTGCTGACCAGGACTCAGGAGCTGCCATGGCCCCAGGCTACTGTCAAAGTCACCAGACATGCCTTCTACTTTGAGCACAGCACCAAGTCCATTCTGCCCCTCTACAGCACATGGCTTCTGTAATGACCTACAACCCATGGGCAGAGCAAGATCAGTAATCCAGAGTGCCCTCTGCTGTCTGTGCCCAACTTGATCCTCACCAGCCTAGGAGGCGCCACATCCCCTCCCACCACACTGGGTTTGTGTGAGCTGCTGCAAAGGTAAAGGGGCCAGAGTGAGCCCCCTTGGGGTGATGATTTCAGTCACAACTGATTAACTTATATATACTAGCTTCTCAACTTAAGTGGAAAAGAGATGTCTAATGATTATAGATGATTTCCTCATTTCTAATTTTATGCCTACACACCAATACAAATTAGACAGCAAGGACAGTTCCTGTACCCACTGTCTTATAGCACCTGTGTACTGACTTTGACTCCCACCTGTCTCTATGACTGAGCCCTCCAGCTCGGATAGCCCCACACTGTCTCACACATCTCCACTTCAGCTCCTGTAGTCCCACACCCCTGGGATCATGCCTTAGAGTGCAGCTCCAGCTCTTCTCTGCTCTGACTTCTCACTGCTCCGTCAGAAGAAACCCCTTTCCTGCCTTCCAGTGCACAGATTTTAGCACATACAGTACCTCTGATGCCTCTCAGGTCCTGTGAATCTTATGCTGGGAGGGCCGTGTATCTAACTTTTCTGCTGGATCACTCTCCCTAGGGACAGATTTCATGTCTTGAGTGTATCTGACATCTAAAGACCAGCACCATTCACACTTGGCTGAGTAACTATCTGATGATCCCCAAAGCTATCATCTTTCTTTCATTCAACAAATGTCTGCAGAGGGGCTTCTACAGCCATGATCTAGCTACCAGGGTTCAATAAAAGATTAATTATTTGTAGATAAGGCAGCCATATGCAAGATGTAAAGTACAACAACGAGAGTATGCCACACACCAGAGGGGTAGACTGTAGTTATCAGGACAGGGAGGAAGCCTTGGAGTTTGCAGCCTGTCTCACACTTCTACATTCAATGACCAATGTGCTGGGCAAACTGCCTCATCCACTTAAATTACTCTACTCTGTCGTTATTATGGTTCTATTTCTTTTTTTGGTTTTGTCCAAGGGCATACAGCTAAATTACACAAATTTAAATATTGCATGACAGATCTCACTACACCAACTCTGTGTATCAATTTATGTACTTCCTCCCTCCTTTCCCCTGGTTTGATCTAAATGTACACTCTATCTGACAGGCTTCTCCTGGTCCTGTCTGCGGCATCTCACATGACTGTCTTGCCCCTGGAGCCCAAGTACTTTAGAAGACATAGAGATCTGCCTGGCAGTTCTTTTCCCAGGAGCCTGCCAACCTTTACCTTGCCAATGCTCAGAGTTCAACACCTGTCTTGACAGTGAATCAAACACTGGTGAAAGATGTTACTTGCTGGCAGATTCATTCTAGTGCTCACCTGGGAGTGAAGTCCCACAGGGCAGGGACAGGATCATGTCTCCAATTCTCACATCCCCTCAAAGCACAACAGTGCTGTACACACAACAAGACCTCAGACCCTTGCTGGGTAAACTCACTCCTGAGCTGTCAAACTGCCTCCCAACCATCACTGTGGAGATATCTAAGGCACCGCTGGTGGAGATACCTCAGGTGTCCCTCCAGTAGGTACCCTAGAGTGGAGCTGGACTTTGGCCACGGAGAGTCATCAGTTCCTCCTTCCTGCCTCTCTGCCCCAACCAGGTGTCCATGACAGGGGACTATGCTAATTTCTGGGTCTGTGGTGTCTGGCACTTGTTCAGCACACAGCCAGTACTCAGCGTTTGCTGAAAGGAGAGATTTACCTCCAGACCCATGTAATTTGGTGGTTTTCCTTTCAGTTGGAAGCCTCAGTGCCCTGTCATTTAGAAGGCAAAAGGAAACCCCAATGACTATGCCTCCCAAGCACCACAAAAAATACAAACCTACTTTCCACAACTACTTGGCAACCGCCTGTCAAAACTGAACAACTTTGTGCTGCAGATAATAAAGTCAAACTCCTCACCTTTTTCTTCGTAACTGTTCCCTCAGCTTCATTATTTCCACCAACAACACCTCCATTCTCCACTCACTCAGGCCTACAACCTTTGCAACACATTTAGTCTCTATCCTCTGTGGCCTGTTAAAATCTATGCACCTTTACTGTTCCCTGATCTCTCAGAAATAATTTTTTCTTCCATTGTTGGCACCATTCATGTACAAGATCTCAGTGATGTCCATCCAGCCCCTTGCTAGCTTCACCCTCTCCCCTTCTTTACACCTGGACCCTGCGTGTCACTATCTAGCTATTATTAAGTGCTGTTTTCAACCAGTCTGTCCTCTCCTTACGCTTGCGACTATCAGTCTGTGCTGCTGTAGGGCTGTCCTGACCTGCTGAGCCCACACGTGCTCTCAGATCCCAGAAATCCTGACTAACCTTCCTGCCTTCGTTTGGGGATCTCTACCTCTCCTTTTCCAGGAGTATGCAACTTTATCTGCCATCTCAAAGTCTAGGAAATGGTCTCACCTCTTCTTATCCAACTCCCATCCATGCACTGATACAAGCTTTCCCCAGAGTCTAGCCCAGCGGTGGCAAACCTATGGCACTCCTGCCACTGCAGGCACACAGAGTCCTCTGTTGGCACGCAAGCCAAATCGCCCCAGCATCCCTCCAGCAGCCAAGCATTGGATAACAGCGCAATAGGGGCAATGTTGGCACTCCGTGACAAGTAAGTGGGTTTGGGGTTGCAGTCTGGGCACTCGGCCTCTAAAAGGACCAGTGGTCTAGCCTCACTGGCCTCTCTTGGCCCCACCTCCAGAACAGTTCTAGCCTCCTATACTACCTTCCTGTTGATTCAGGCACACTCCACTCCTGTGCTGAAAGTCAGGACAGCTGATGTGATCCTTCCCAAACGACCAAACAGAACCTCACAGAACTGTTATGATGAAACGAGAATTTACACGAAGGGTATTCACATCACATTCGCAATAAGGGGTAACAGGGAGGATCTAATTCCTGTCAAGTGCAGTTACTTCCCATTACAACCCTTGAAAACTAAAGCAAGTATCAAAAACAAGATGAAGTGGGACCTTTTCCATAGAGCACTTGGCTTCACATTCTCCATGCAGCCACCCAGGAACTTCTCCGGTACAAAACTGTAGCTGAATGGGCAAACACTTGGACAAGGCTTGAAAAATGGGGACACAGGTGTTCTCGGCAAACCTGGTGGCGAGGGCAACAGTTCCAAGCAGGAGACTAGAGCTCTACGCCACAGTTCAATCCGTGGGACAACGGGGACAAAAGAACTGAGAAGTAATGACGTTCACAGGGTACCAACGATGCAAAAGAGACTCAAAAATGGGGCCACACTCTCTTCCCAACTTCGTGCCCTTCACACCTCTGAGCACGTCCTGGCCAAGGGGCCACAGTCACCTCTGCCGGGCAGGACAGCCCCGGCGCCGCGCCCCCAGCGCCCGTGCTCCCGGCCTCACCCATGGAGATCTCCTGCGCGAAGGCCAGCGAGATGAGCAGCAGCGGCAGCCCCACGGCGATGCACGTGGCCATCTTGTCCACGGCCAGCTCCAGCCGCAGCCCCTTGAACTTGGGCTCGCCGGGCTCCTTCAGCAGGAAGTCCGAGAACACGTACTCCGTGGCCAGGTGGGCGATGGCCATGGCTGCGGCCCGAAGGCCCAG
>NW_004955414.1:448836-457750 GCF_000276665.1 Chinchilla lanigera
CCACCGCCCCGCGCCGCGCGCTTCCGGGACCGTCCGGGGAAACCGAGCCCGCAGCGTGCAGGTTCCGGAAACCGCGCCGACGCAGCGCGGGGGGCGCGGCTCCATCCTGCGTCCCTCCGGGGGCGCGGGCCAAGGGTTCGGTCTGCAGAGCGGCCTCGGAAACGTCCCTCGCGCCCTTCCGGTCCTTCCTCCGCTTCGTGGTACAGACTACCTTTGAAATCCTGCCTTCTCCCTTTTTTGCCTCACTCCCACGCTCTCTACATAGTGAAATCTGATTGAAGGGAGCTGGAAAAGCGTCAACAAACAAGGGGTGCCTTGCCAAGGCCAGTGAAGCGGTGCCTCTGGAGATTGTGTGGCAGAGGGGCCCCTGGGCCCTTCCAGGAGACCCGCAGGAAGGGTGGGGTGCGAGCGGGGTGCCCCAGTGTGGCTGTGTCAGGCCTGGTTCTTCTTTCTCTGCCTCCCCGATGGAAACTGGGACTCCAGCAGCCTACTGGTCAGTGTGTGTGTGTGTGTGTGTGTGTGTGTGTTGGCGGGGGGGGGCGGGTAATCTTCAAACAGCCGCGTTTTGTAATCTTCACAGCAAGAGGATGACGAGAAATATGGGGGGATATTCTCACCACCAGCATTTCGAGCAGGCAGGATCTTTAAACGTGAGGGGTCCTTGCAGCTTTGCTCTTTGTAGGTCCCAGGCTTGTCCTCACAATCCAGCGGGCCTACACAGCCCTCCATCTGATGGGTCACAGGGCTTCAATCCTCTTTGGCCCCTTAAACCTGAAATGGAATCATTTCCATCTTACTAAATGGAACACTTTCCGCTCATGTGCCTTGGAGCACCATTTTTAACATTTGCGTCCATCTGTGCTGTCCAACTTCATTGGCTGCTAGCAATTCTTTCTAGGTTCTTCCTGTGTCAATGAAGAATTGGAAAAAGCAAAAACAAAGGGTAGGAAAAGAAACATGCTCTGCAGACCTAGTAAGGGCCAATTAAAAGTAAGAAAAAAGCATACTCTATAGCAAGTGATGGCAGACCTTTTAGAGACAAGTGCCCAAACTGCAACCCAAACCCACTTATTTGTTGCGAAGTGCCAACACTACAATTAAACCTTAATACTGAAGTTTTTAGTTTAGAAAAAAGCAACTCATACATTAACACCTTTTGTCTTAAAAGAAAACACATGTGCCAAAGGGTTGCCACTGCTGCTCTATAGGGTGAAAGAGAGTGCACAATGATCATAAGGATAAGCATGGCCATCTTTTATATTTCCCACATCTCAGGCTGACCTATGCCATCCTATCAAAAATCTGCTGGAGTTCCTGTGACAATAGTTAAAGATAGCATTCTCTGGTTCCACACACAAGGCTTTTTGAACTGTCCTTCTGCATATTTCCACTTGCTCAACCATTTGCCACATCCTAATCTCTTCCCTCACAACTAATTTCCAATTTCTCTCGCGTCTACCTCTTAAATATAGCAAATATGACAGCTCTACATCTTCACTGTCAACACCCAACTCAGCCTCCTATCCTGTTTCCTAAACACATGCAGCACTCACCAAACTACCCCTCACCCCACACACACGCACAGCTGCCAATGAACGCTTGAGAAGTTCCCTACCTAATGGTGTCCTCCCTGGCTATCAAATTGCCATTTTCTACTCCAGCATGATTGCATCAGCAAGGGTGGTGCCTCTCCCCTACTTCAGCCAATTCAGCTGATACTGTTGCATTTTTAAAGAATGGAGAGGGCACCTTGGAGTGGAAAGGAGGAATCCAGGCTATTTGCATAACCAACACTCACAGTAAGCCTTCCAGAAGATTCTCGAGTTTCAGTTCTGTCCCTCTGTTATGGCTTGTATATAGATGTCACTGCAAAGCCTCATGTGCTCATTGGTGGGGCTTTGAGGAGGTGATTGAATCATGGACGTGTGATACTCATCACTGGATTAGTCCTCTGGTGGATTTATAACTTGGTGTAATGTTGGTGGGAAGACTGACATAAAGTTCGGAAAGCGGAAAGGGAGGTGAGGCCTGGTGGGAAGAGGTGAAACACTGTGAAAGTGGCCTAAGGTATATGTATCCCTCCTCATCCCTTGATCCCTCTCTGCTTCCTTCCACCATGCCATAAGCTGCTTCTCTGCCAGGTCCTTCTGCCGTGCTGCTCGGCCTTGGAACCAGCCACATATGAACTGAAACCTTGGAAACTGTGAGCCAAATAAACCTCTCCTCCTTTAACTTGTGGGGTCAGATATTTTGTCCCAGCAATGAGAAAGTAACTAAGACACCTTCACTGACACAGGTTTGTAGCAGTTATATAAACAACACTCCCCATCTACTTTTTGGGTTTTAGTCTAGGAGGGCTCCATCCTGTATACTGGTCCTCTGTGCTTCAGTACAGGCCCTGTTTAAAAAAGAAAAAAGACTCACTTTGTTGTCCCTATTTTTTTTAAAAAAATCTCCAATTTCTGACCCCAAACTGAGCCTCTTTCACTCAGTCTCTCTCTGTGTCTCTCTGTCTCTGCCTATCTCTCTCTCTTTCTCTCTCTCTGAATCGTGGAACCAATAGCAACATCCAGCACTGACTAAATAATGAAGGAGAATTCAACAACTCATTGGGAGGAAGGAGGTTATTGATGTAGGTAAAAACAGGAAGGGACAGAGATAGGATAATAAAGGGAGAAATAGTTATGTCTTTCATGGGAATTCAGGTGCTACCCCTTCGTGCTCCTTATGGTTCTTTCCAGTCACTGTCATGGCAATTATTCATTGTCCTGGCCCTGGGGACTATGTCATTTGGCATGCAAATAATCTAATGAACTTAGAGGTTGTTATATCTTGTGTTTAGATGTCCCCCAAAGCCTCATGTGGTCATAGGTGGGGCTTTTTCAGAGGTGGCTGGATCTAGACTATGTGACACTGAAACTGATTCATTGTGCAATGCTATACTCAAGGGTCTAAGGATTAAGGGTATGAGTGCTACCCAACCTAAGTAGCCTGGGTAAAATAGAAGGGGCAGAAAGATGCTGTTAAAGTTGCTTGTTGCTTTTTTTTTTTTTTCATTTTAAAGAGAAAAAATCACAATAAAACATATTTTCAAACCAGGTTAGTAGGAGAGTTACAATAATTAATACATTTCATATTGTCTTCCTAGTGGTTATTCAGAGTACAAGATATAGGCATATCTTGTCCAAACAATATTAGCACAAAGCTTTTTTTCAATGAACTAAGAGAAACTAGCTCTATAATTATCTTAACTATCTTGTGTATAAATATATATTTTTCATTTTCCTTTCCTTCCTGTCTCCTTTCCCCATCACAGTTTGTCTTTGCTTTTGAAGAGTTTCTTCCCAATTCACTCTCTCTATTGTATATTTTGGACCTTATTTACTTGTTCAGTTTCTCACACTAGTGAGAAACTAGATTTTTTTACGCACATGGGTCTGATTTATTTCACTTATGAATATGGTGTTGAGTTGCATCACATTTACCTATAAAAGTCTCAAGTTTATTCTTCTTTAAGGCTGAGTAGTACTCCATTATATTAAAAAAAATCACATCTTTTTTGTCCATTCCTCAGTTGGTTTGTTAGCAAGATTTAGCTATTACAAATTGTGCTGCTATAAACATGGGTGTGCATATATCACTGTGGTGTGATGTTTTTAATTCTTCTGGGAAGATACCCAGAAGAGGAATAACTGGGTCAAATGGGACCTTTAATCCTAGTTTGTTTTTGTTTATTTATTTGTTTATTTATTTATTTTTGAGACAGGGTCTGGCTATGCAGTTCAGGCCTTGAGCTCACTTTGTAGCCCAGGTTGGCCTTGACCTTGCAATGATCTTCCTGCCTCAGCCTCCTGAGTGCTGGGATTACAGGCCTGCACCACTATGCCTGCGTAAACCTGGTTTTTAAAGGAATCATCACACTGATTTCCACAGTGGTTGCACCAGTATACACTCCCACCAACAGTGGAAAAAAGTTTCTTTTTCCTCACAGCCACACCAGCATTTGTTATTGGTTGATTTTTTTGATGATAGCCATTCTGTCTGGGGTGAGATGGAATCTCAGTGTTGTTTTAATTTTCATCATATCAATGACCAATGATGTTGAACATTTTTTCATGTATTTATTTACCATTTGTATTTCTTCACCTGAGAAGTGTGTATTCATCTCAGATGACCATTTCTGGATTGAGCTTTTAAATTTGGGCGGTCTGATTTTTTTTAATTTTTTATATGTTCTCAATAGTCATCCTTTGTCTGAGGGACAACTGGTTATAATTTTTTCCCAATTCATGTGTTGTCTTTTCACTCTGTTGGTTATTTCTTTTGTTGTTCAAAAGCTTTTTAATAAGGTCATATCCCATTTATTAATTTTTTGTAGTATTTCCCTTGAAGTCTGAGTTTTGTTCATGAAGTCTTTGCCTACACCTATGTCTTTGAGATTTTACCTGTTTTCTCTTCCAGTAAATTTAGTGTTTTTTTTTTTTAAATATTTAGGTATTAGATCCTTCAGAACATTGTGGAGTGCTGGTTTGGTGGTTATGAATTTCCTCAGGTGTTCTTTGTCGTTGAAGTATCTTATTTCTCTATCAATTCTGAAAGATAGTTTTGTGGGGTATGTCAGTCTGAGTTGGAGATTGTTTTCTTTTAGGGCTTGAAATACTTCACTCCAACCTCTCCTTGAGTTGAGGATTTGTGTTGAGAAGTCTGCTGTGATTCTGATGGGCCTTCCTTATTAAGTGATATGTTTCTTCTCCCCTAACATCTTTTAATAGAGAAGAGCCATGACTTACAAACTCAATTTGTTCCTGAGGATTGTAATTCAAATTATCAATTGAAGGCTCAGGCCTTCAAAGTCTCTCTCCTGTATACAAGCAGATCTCAGTGTCCTTAGACATTGGCCCAGGATTCCCCAATATATCCCATACAGGAAAGGATGTTGTAATGTTCCTTCTAAAACTCTTTAAGGGTTAAATCTGTGTCTGAGACCATCTGGAAGCACAAGTAGCCAGCATTTGGGTCATAACTGAAGACTTTGTACATTAAAACTGAAATTCTGGTCATACTCCAAGTTGTTCATATAACAGGCCAGTTGTAACTTGAAGGTCAACTGTATTGTGTTCTTGTGTTCAAGTCTGCAATCTTGACTATTATATTCCTTGATGTAGATTTTTTTTTTATCACGGCTAATTGAAGTCCTATATGCCTCAGTTACTGTATGTCAAATTCTTTTTGCCTGTTTGGGAAATTTTTTGCCATGGCTTCTATGAACAGGTATCTTATATCATTTGTACTATTTCATGCTTTTTCAGACTCCAATCAATCTTATGTTGTTCTTTGCATCATCTAGCAGTGTTGGATTGATTTTTCATTGTTCCCTGCTATTTTTAAGAAACCTTTCTCTTCATGATCACTAACTGCAATCCTGTCTTCTACATCTGATATTCTGTCCTCACATTGGCTCATTCTGCTGCATATACTTTCAGTGGAATTTTTACTCTGCAAATCTATTGGAATCTGTTTCATGGATTCCATTTCTTTATGTTGGGTGTTCATGATTTCCATCATTTTCTCAAGCTCCTCTATTTTTTTAAATCTCTATTTGCTCTGTAGTCACTAAGCATATTTTCCATTATGGTTACCATTTCTGTAGTTATCTGAGAAATTATTTCAGATTTGAATTTTTTTCTAGATTCTCATTCATCTGCTTTGTTACTTCTGCTGTTACCACTTTAGAGAGCCCTGATGTGTGGCTTTTAGACTGTTCCACCTCCTTGCCCCCTGGGATTGCCTATGGTGAGCTGGGATTCTGAGGTTGCATCTTGCTTAAGTGTCTTCTCATTTTCATTTTTTTAAATTCCTGGGTTGATGCTTGTAAATTGCATTTGGTGAATAGCTTTATTGCTAGTATTTAGAACCCTTAAGAAATGACTACCTCTCAGAGATGTCTTTCAGGGGTAGCTGGCTTTTGGATTTGGAGTCTGTTGCAAGATCCTACCTCTCCAATTTATTGGGCATGAGAATTTGCTACCTATTTGGCCCATCCCATAGTTCTTTGGCACTGTCATATAGTATTGTTTATGACCCTTATTCAATTTGTCTTGGCATATGAGAACAAATAGCTGTTTAGAACCATTATTCACCTGGTCTAAAGTAGTACAGTGACCAATAACAATAGCATCAGATACAACATTTAAAAAATGACAAACTGTGGTAACTCTTATTTTGCCATCTTTAGCTAGATTTGTGGTTGTATAACACAATCTAAAACCAACCCAAAAATTGTATATGATAAATAAGCCTTCAATATACCTATCTTACCCTCAGAGGAGAAAATTTTAAAGGGATTAGAGGTAAAAAATAGAGAAGTAGCAGAAGAAGAGACTGGAAGCAATACTGGATGATAAGGTAAGATTATGCAAACTTTGGGAAACTGGTGAAGAGAGGAGAGAAAGAGAAAAGGAAGAAATAAAAGCAAGAACATAACAGAACAACAACAGAAAACTATAAACCATGTTCACACTTATATAAAAAAGAGCAAACAATAAAAAACCCAAAACAAAACAAAAGCAAGAAAATAAGAAAAACAGTTGTGTACTTCGTAGCATGTCTCTGCTGACAGTGATAGACAGAATGTGCAGACAGAGTCCAAATCCATGTTGATTAATTCCAGCAAGCCAGCTGTACCCTTACAAGTGTGAACCTCAGTTTTACTGACATTCAAGGTGGTTCCTGGCTGTGAGGTTGGAAGCCAGTTTGTTCAAACAAACCCAATTTGTTTGTTCCATGTGCCTCCAGTTTGAACTCGGCTCCTTCACCTTCTTTTGATTGGAATTCTGTTCTACCTCGGCTCCTTCACCTTCTTTTGATTGGAATTCTGTTCTACCTAACCCTGACTCTTGCAGCTGCTAATTGGAGCCAGCCCATAACTATTCTGAGTTCTGAGCTCAGTTGGCCCCTCTCCAAGATGGCTACCAGCAAATTGCCCTCTCCTGGGGGACAGCTAAACCCAAGTACTCACCAGCCACTGCAGTCCACTGCATACACTGTTCTGTTCCATTGGTGTGTTACTCCATGGAAACTTCTGGGGTTACCAATAGTCACCATGCATCTGCAGGTTCAAGCTGCCCCTCCCATGCAATGAGTTAGAGCCCAGAAAACACACTTGCCACTTCCTTCTTGAAGTGTCTCTCTTTACTCTCTCTGTGAGCTTCAGTTCTTGCTTCAGATCCTTCCTGGGTCCTGGGGACTCACTTCCTTCCTTCTTCTCCTCATGTTGCTATATTCCAGGGTCTAGACCCTGGAGTTCCAACTTTTAGAGAGGCTCCTTCTCTGCTGCACACTACTCCACCATCTTCCTGTAAATCCCCTTTCTTTTGTTTTTGATGACATTGGTTTTTTACACCTTCTCCAAAGTCTCCTCTGCCTGTATATCTTGTCGTAGCATTATTTGTTAGAAGGAGGTCAAGGATTGTGGATCTCATAGCTACTCTCCTTGAATTCTGTTTTACTTTTGTGAGATATTTGGAATTTCAGTGTTAGATCTTTTGCATCCCAAATAGCCAGAGTTGAAATAGTCAAGCTCATTGGACTGTTGTTCTGTTAATTCATTCATGCAAGAAATAATACTGTGTATCTGTACTGTGTTCTGTCTACCTTCCTGTCAAAGAGGTGGAGAAAACCCAAGCCAGAAGAAACAGAAAATGATTATGTCCCATGATATATACTACAAAGGAAAACTGGAGAGAGGAAATAACAGTGGAAGGGATTCATTTTAGAAAGGGCAGCCTGAGTAGCTCACACCTGAACCAGGAAAGCTAGGAAAGGGGCTGGGAGTGATGGAGAGAGGGAAAAGGAAGAGCATTTAATGCACAGAAAGCAGCATGTGCAAAGACCTTGAGGGAAGAAAGAGTCTCCATGACATGGGAACTGATAAAAGCTGGAGCAAATGAGAATCCAAAAAGTTAGAGAGGTGGGCGTGGACAAGATCAGGCTGAGCCTTATATGCTAGAGTTTGGATATTATTAAAGGTGACATGGGAAGACAGTAAAATGTGGCAACCAAGAACACGTGGAAGAACACTGCAGCAGCTGCATGGACAGTGTTTGGAAGAGATAAGCATGCAGCAGGAGACTGGTTAGGCCCTACTGTAGTGATCCTGCCTAAGCAAGGTGAAGGTCAGGGCTCGGGAAATACCTCGTGGAATTATTAGCATAAAGATGGTTCATGAGAGCTGGATGAACATGGGTGAAATAAGCTATGAAGAGTGTTGTAAAAATTTGTCACCTTGTAGTTCTGGAAGTCTGAATTTTGATATCAGTTGCAGGGTATCTGCAGGGCCAGCAGACTCACTTTGGAGACCCTAGAAGGGAATCCAGTCTCTGAATTTCTCCAGTTTCTTGAACTATATATCTTATATTCTTTGAACTGTGACTCCTTCCTCTGTCTCCAAAGCCAGAAGTGTAGCATCTTGCTTCCACATGTCATCTGGCCCCTCCTTTTTAAAAATTGATTTTTATTAATACATGTTTGGAGTACATAATGAATACATTCACTGAGTAACTGGTAAATGCTCATGACATAACTTAATTCTTTCTATGCTCCCTTCCCCTGCTACCCCTTCTCCTTCCTGCATCTTTTAGTCTTACTCACTTTTATAAAAGAGACCCTTCCCTTATATAAAGAAAAACCATATGTAATATTGTGTGATAATTTATATCATTTAACTTTAAGGATTTAAAATGCATCCATTCTCTACAAAAGACTCAAACATCTCTTTTTAAAAATTTTAAACAATAAAAATGAAAATAATACAGAATATGAAAACAAGATGATACGAAATTAACAATGATTATTAAATTGCATATTGTTATCTTCAAAGGAGTTGCTCAGATAGGCATGCAAAATTGATCAAACA
>NW_004955414.1:458115-466632 GCF_000276665.1 Chinchilla lanigera
GTGCACATATATTGCTGTGGTATGATGTTTTCAATTTTTCTAGAAAAATACCCAGAAACGGAATAGCTGGGTCAAAAGGAACCTCTAATCCTAGTTTACTGAGGAATTTCCACACTGATTCCCACAGTGGTTGTACCAGTATACACTCCCACCAACAGTGGGGAATGGTTCCTTTATCCCCATAGTCCCTCCAGCATTTGTTATTGGTTGATTTTTTGATGATAGCCATTCTTTCTGG
This sequence comes from Chinchilla lanigera, assembly GCF_000276665.1. Classification (NCBI taxonomy): domain Eukaryota; kingdom Metazoa; phylum Chordata; class Mammalia; order Rodentia; family Chinchillidae; genus Chinchilla; species Chinchilla lanigera. The sequence continues at coordinate 458,354 of NW_004955414.1, forward strand.
GGTGAGATGGAATCTCAGTATTATTTTAATTTACATCTCTCAAATGACTAATGACGGTGAATATTTTTTCATATATTTATTTACCATTTGTATTTCTTCATCTGAGAGGTGTGTATTCTTCTCAGATGCCCATTTTTGGATTGGGTCTTTGAATTTTGGGGACCTGATTTTAAACAAATTTTTATATGTTCTAGATAGAAATCCTTTGTCTGAGGGACAGTTGGCTAAAAGTATTTCCCAATTTGTGAGTTTTCTTTTCATTCTGTTGGTGATTTCTTTCAGTGTGCAAAAACTTGTGAATAAGAGGAGATTCCAGTTGTTGATTCTTTGAAATATTTCCAGTGCAGTTTGGTTTTTGTTCATGAAATCTCTGCCTACCCTTATGTCTTCAAGATTTCTGTCCACTGTCTCTTCCAGTATATTTAGTGTTTCTGTTTTAATATTTAGATCTTTGGTCCATTTTGACTTTAGTTTAGTGCATGGTGATAGACATGGGTCTAGTTTTAGTCTTTGGAATATGGAAAGCCAGTTTTCCCAGCACCATTTATTAAAGAGGCTATCTTTCCTGCAGTGCACATGTGTGCCCCTTTGTCAAAGATAAGGTGACTGAGTGTGTTTCTAGTTGTGTCTGAATCTTGTGTTCCATTGACCCTCAGATCTGTTTTATTTGCCAGTACCATGCTGATTTTATCACAGTAGCTTTGTAGTATAATTTCAAATCAGGGATTGTGATGCCTCCCGCCTTATCTTTGTGGCCCAAGATTGCCTTGCTACTCTTGGTCTTTTCTGAATTTTAGGAATGCTTTCTCCACTTCTGTGAGGTATACTAATGATATTTTGGTCAGGATTGCATTAAATTTGTATAGCAGTTTTGGGAGCATGGCCATTTTCACAGTGTTGGTTCTTCCTATCCATGCACAAGGAATACCTTTCCCCTTTCTGAAATCCACATTGATCACTTTTTTCAGAATGCTGTAAATTTCAATGCATAGATATTTTACTTAATTTGTTAGATTGATTCCTAAGTATTTCAGTTTTTTGGATGCTATTTTGAAGGGTGTGTTTCCCTAATTTCTCTTTCAGTGAGTTTATTGTTTATGCACAGGAATGCTATTGATTTTTGAGTGTTAACTTTATATTGTGCTACAGTACTACATTTGCATATTAAATCTAGAAGTCTTTTGATGGAGTTTTTGGCGTCTTCTATGTAGAGTATCATGTCATCTGTGAATAATGATAATTTCACTTCTTCTTTTCCTATCCTTATTCCTCTTATTTCTCTCTCTTGTCTAATTGCTCTGGCTAATATTTCCAGAGCTGTATTGAATAGGAGTGGTGACAGTGGACATCCTTGTCTTGTTCCTGAGTTTAGAGTGGAAGCTGTTTTTATTCATTTATTTATTTCATTTATTTATTTTCTTTTTTTGGTTTTTCTTCCAGTACCAGGAATCAAACTCACAACCTTGTGCTTACCAGGCAGGCGCTTTGCCACTGAGCTATTTCCCCAGCCCCTTTTATCCATTTAGTATGTTGTTTGCTACTGGTTTGTCATACTTGGTTTTTATCAGATTGAGATAAATAAAGATCTATCCCAATTTTCTGTAGTGTTTTTATTATAAATGAGTATTGGACTTCATCAAAAGCTTATTCTATATCTGTTGAGTTGATCTATGATTTTTGTCTTTGACTCTGTTGATATGATGTATGGCATTTGTTGATTTGTGTATATTATACCATCTGTGCATTTCTGGGATGAATCCCACTTTTGGTCATTATGTATATTCTTCTTGATGATTTGCTGCATTATATTTACTAATATTTTATTGAGGATTTTTGCATCTATGTTCATTAGAGAAATTAGCCTGTAGTTCTCTTTTTTGGTTGGGTCTTCGTCTGGTTTTAGTATCAGGATAACACTTGCCTCCAGGAATGAGTTAGGGAGAATTGCTTCCCTTTCAATTTCATTAAAGAGTTTGAGGAGTATTGGCATTAAATCTTCTCTAAATTTCTTATAGAATTCAGCTGTGAATCCATCAGAGCCTGAGCTTTTCTTTGTTGGTAAGTGTTTGTGTTTTCAGTCTCACTGACTGATATTGGGTCACTCAGAATTTTTATATCTTCTGTATTCAGCTTTGGTAATTCATATGTTTCTAGGAATATGTCTATTTCTTTTATATTTTCCACCCTATGAGAGTAAAGATTTTCAAAGTAGGTATTGATGATCTTCTGAATTTCTCTAATATCTGTAGTGATTTCACCCTTTTCATTACTTATTACATGGATTTGAGTTTTTTCTTTCCTTTTTTTGATATTCTTGGCTATGGGTTTATCAATTTTATTTATTCTTTCAAAGAACTAACTCTTCAATTTATTAATTCTTTGCATTGCTTTCTTAGTCTCCATTGTCTTAATTTCTGCTCTGATCTTTATAATGTCCTCCCTTCTTTGGGCTTTGAGCTTGGCTTGGTCTTCTTTTTCCAGAAGCTTGAGATGCAGCATTAGGTTGTTTCTTTGTTCTCATTCTGTTTTCCTGATATGAGAATTCACTGCTATAAATTTCCCTCTGAGGACTGCTTTCATTGCATTCCACAACTTCTGGTAAGTCCTCAGTGAAAAAAATGAAAATTTATCCTTCTTATAGCAGCATAGTTCTCCAGTGTGCTTAAATACAATATTTTCTTTATCTGTTCATCTGCTCATGGACATAGAGGACACTTCCATGTCTTTTCTTTTTTTTTTTTTTTTTTTTTTTTTTTGAGACAAGGTCTCACTATGTAGCCCAAGCTAGCCTTGAACTCATTATGTAGCCCAGGCTGGCCTCAATCTCACAGTGATCTTCTTGCCTCAGCCTCCTGAGTTCTAGGATTACAAGTATACTCTACCAAACCCAGCCACATGTCCTTTATAACAACATTTGTAGTTACATTTAGGGCCAATTGTCCAGGACAAACCTCCCACCTCTAGATCTTTAACTTAGTCACACTGCAAAGTCTCTTTCTCAATTAAAGATAACATTCAGGATTCAGAGATTAGAATATGAAATCTTTGGGGATATTATTCAAGCTTCTAGGAAAGATAAAGGAAAGAAAAGACCCCAGTATCATGTTCAGAGGCATGCTGATATTTAGGTCAGAGGAAATGGAGTGAGCAAAAGAGGTTAATAAGGAATAGAAATTGAAGAAGAAGGAAGGATGTCAGAGTTATTTTGCAGAGCCAGGGACTAGATGGGTTCCCAGAAGGAAGGTGTTGTCAGTTTTCCTCAGAGGTTAAATAAGATAAATGGAGAAAAAGCTATTAGAATCACCATCATGGTTGGTAATCTTGACAGTAGCAGGTTGGACGTAGGGGACTGGGCACACTTAATCAGGAACATGAGCATGGGGTAAGGAATCCATTGGATGAGGCAGTACAGGCAGCAAGTGTGGTAAGCTCTTTTCATTCTGCTATCAAAGAGAGACACTAGTGGTTAAGGAGTTGAGAAAGTACTTTGCTTTCTATTTTTAATGGTACACATCTCTGATGATTTCATAAACTGAAAACTGAGGGAGGGAAGTCTTTAAGAAGCAAAAGAGGCCAAGTGGAGACACTGGCACTGCTAAGAGCACGGGCACTTCTTCCACTGTAAGAGGAGGAAAAGGTGTGTGCAAATGAAAGTAGGATTGATTGTCTCAGAAGAGTGAAGCTGAGAATAAAAGAGGTACCTTTGAGGAGATAATGTTTGAGGAGTCATATTATTGGTGGATATACACTATCTTATCTTCTTATTATTTCAATAATAAATATAGTAGAGATAAGGGTGGCTAAGAGATACTAAAAGATAATTCTCTTTTAAGTATTTCCCCCCTTAGTTTAATGAAAGATAATTTGAATGAAAATAAACACGCAAGTAGCTATCTTAGCACATGTGAAACTTTATTTAAAACAGAAATGGTTCAAACTACTTTATGGTTTTGTTTTCATTTAAAAAAACTAAGTGAAAAGGAAAAAACTTAGACTAAATAATTTGTTATCTTGTGAAAGGTGAATAATAAATAAGGAACTGAACATAATTATTCTTATCATGTAATTATACAGCCTTCAAATGTGTGAAAACTGTCAAGTACATATTACAAAATCACATTGTCAGTGGTTAGCAGGCTGGAATTCAAAATCTTTTTCCCTATTTGATATGACATTAAGCAAACTACAAAAAGAATTATTAGCATCTGCATCCCATTTTATGTAAAGCTATAGCTTCCATCAAATTACCCATTTCCCCTCACCAAGATGAAGAAGAAAAAATATGAAAAGTTCCTCCACCAGAGTATTTATTAGGTCCTACTCGTTCACTGGACATTGAAATCATCCACTGCTAAGGTACATGTTCTGACATCACTCATCTAGCATCAGCATCCCATGGAAGTTTGCCCTGCACTAAGGGCAATTTCTCAGTCTCATGATAAACAATGTTGCTTTTATCAGTCTTGCACCTAATGTCTAGGTATGCCCACGAGAGTGTTTTGCCTCCTAATGGGCTGAGTTTAGATAGTCAATGTATTATTTGTGCATATAAGCCTTGGAAACTGTAGCACGTATCTTCAAAGCTGATTTAACGATTTAACAAACTGCCACTGAGACTCTTTCTTCTATCCTTCCCTTTTCCTTTTTTCTCATTCCTGAAAGGGCTGTGTGTTTAAAGAGACATGGAATTGTGGATTTTGAGAGATCCCTTCTTCTCCCAATCAGCTGCATTGGTGAATTCCTCTTGGTGTCCTCACATGTTCAGACAATTATCATTTCATACAAGATGGAGACCTGGGAGGATTCTCCCTAACTGAATGAAACAGCAGAATCAAATTTCAAGCCCAGACTTCAAGTTTCCCTCCCTTACTGAGAGCTTGTACTAAACTCTCAGGGAGTCTTTGACTCACAGTGAGAAAACCTAGCCTGCTCCTTCACAGATTCCAGCCCTTCTACAGTCTGAAATAGAAATATAAATTCTATAGGTGGTTTTTGAAAATACAGACGTTGCCACAAAAAAAAAAAACACATTGTAAAAACATACATTATGGAGTGAGCTGTAAATATTCAAGTATATCTAGAGGTTTTCATAAAAGCAGCAGCAGTTTTTAAAAAACATCTTATAATATCACCTCTTTTAAACAAGCAGTGATAGGCTATTTGTATCCAAAGGGGAAAGGTCAGGAGTGCTGGTTATAGCCCTAGAAATTAACTTGGTCTAATTCTGTCAGTAGATACTGACTTAGACATTTCCACAAACTCAGAAATGTCTTTTCCCTGGAATAGCTAAGGGAAGCATCTCATGTGAGCATGTTGGAAACTCAGTACTATTTTAGTTAGATGTCTGAGACACTATAACCATTTCTGGAAATTGTCCTTTTAGAAACTTTGACAGTGAGTTAAGGAAGCACTGTTTATTCTAAAACTTATGAAACATGGAATATGAAAATATCTTTGAGGAAGGTCTTCTGCTACAGCAAATTTGTTCAGAGAATAGACTAAGGGTTGGCATTTGTCCAGGTGTTCTCTTTTTTCTGTATTTTATACGTGAAGGTTATTCACAGCCCATTTAAAAATAAATAAATAAATAAAAGCAAATTGCTTTGGATAGTGGTCCAGAGGATCAGAAGCCTAATCCAGGATACAGTGTCAGCCTTCCTTGCTGAATGATGATTTGGTCCAGTTTCCCTACAAGTTACTATCCGGCTAGCTATGAAACCCTTCCTTCTGAGGAAGACCAGATGGTTCATAGAGCCTCCGTGGGAAGTGCACAGGATTGGACTTCCTGGTAAGCCATCTGCGTCCTTGCAGAGTGGAGTCTGGCAAACAGAATCAGGGTAGTGATCAAGAGGAAGAGTCCAATAATGAAAAGAATGACCAAGGCTGACTTGGCTCCTCTTAGATCCAGATTCTTGCCAAAAAAATAGAGTTGCTCCTTTCCAGGCTGTTCTGTGAAAAAGAAAAGTGAGGTGTCAGATGTCTGTCTCTCTCTAGGAAGTGAAATGCCGAGGCATTCACAAGCAGGATTAGGAGAGGGTATCATTACCATTGGAGGGCCCTGTGGCCGGGTGAGATGCCCCTCCAGAAGGAGACTTCGTGGAGTATGGAATCCTGTTGTCTAGACAAGGAAGATAGATTGTTTTATAAACAAGAAGAGATTCTTTTGACAAAATCAGTCATGTCATTTTACCAGTGAATAATTTACCCACCAGTATTGGCCATCCGTTGTGTATTCTCACTGAGCTACTTTGTACGAGTACATATGCATTCCCACCCACTTCATCTTCCCAGGTTCTTCTTACCCACTGAGATACATGGTGAGCACCGTGGGCCATAAAACCTTGACTCACATTCCCAAACTCTTAATGATGCCCTCCTATTCCTGCCATTGAATCCTGTATTCTGTAATCTATTAAACTGCGTATCATGCTCTCTTATGGTTACATGGTTACATATCTGTCTCTCTTACTTGACTCTGAGCTCCATGGGGGATGTATCTGGGATTTTTCATGCCTCCTACTTCCAGGTCTACAGGAAGCTTGGTGCCATCACCTGGCATCATTGACAGACAACAATACCTATATTCCGAAGGACTGTGTAGGTTGTCTCCATGCCAGCGTGGATATGGTCAGACACATGACAATGTAGTAGCCAAGTCCCTGGGTGATCTGCAAATAGTTCAATGGTTTGGAATGTCCCAGGAAAGAGATCATACACATCTTCTCGGTAAGATTTATCTATCTGCAGAAGTAAAAAAAAAAAACCCACACTGTGTATTTTTTCTTAATTAGAAAAGCAAGAAAAGAAGGAACAGCAAAGAAATACAGTAAGCAGAAGGAAGGAAATAATAAATCAATGAAATCAAGAATAGAAACATAATAGAAATAAATCAAAAAAACCTAAAGCTGGTTCTTTGAACAAATCAATAAAATTGATAAACCTTGTCATAACCAGTTTCCATTAATAGCTCCCAATGACTCCTATTTTCTGGTATTCATAATCTTTGTAACTTCTTCCTACTTTATAGTAGGGTTGTTCTGTGTGGCCAATAGCATACGATGAAATAACAGCATTCCACTTGCAAAATAAGGCTATCAAGAACCATGGCTTCTGCCTTAGTCCCTCTCTTACTTTCTTCTCTTACATTAGTCACTCTAGGCAAGGCCAACTCCCATGCCACACTCATATGATGAGGTCCTGAAGCTTTCAGTCAACATGGATCCTCTAGCTCCAATGAAGCCTTTGAAAAGATGCTGAATCAGATCCACCTAATTAAGCTGAATCAGATCTACCTAACTAAGCTATTCCCAGATTTCTGACCAAGAGAAACTGTGAGATAATCAATGGTTTTTGCTTCATGTTACTGAATTTTAGCATAAAAGTAAAAAAAGATATTATGAAAAGGAAAGACAGGACATCACTAAAATCTTACAGATATTAAAAATGACAGTAATGAAATACTGTACAACTAGCTCTGTGTCCATAAATTCTGCAACTTATTTGGTATGAGCAAAATTCTTTGAAAACACAGATTGCCATAGAGCACTGGATAGCACTGTATTACCTATTGTCATAGGTAACCTGAATAGCACTATATCTAATGAAGAAACTAAAATTGTATTAAGATCTTCCAACAGGCCCAGGTGATTTCATTAGCAAATTCTACAACATACTTAAAGAAGATGTAATACCAATTCTAAACACACTCATGAATCATTTTATAATGATGACATTAACTTGATATCAAAACCAAATACATTACAAGAAAAGAAAATCAATATTCCCCATGAACCCAGATGCAAAAATCCTAAACAAAATAACAGCAAATCAGATCAACCAAAACATAAAAAGGATAATGAATCATGACCAAATAAGGTTTACACACAAAATGAAAAGATAGTTCAATGTTTCAAAATTAATCAATGCAGTTCACCAATGGACTAAAGAAAAGTAGAAATGAAGCAAAAAGTCATACAGTCTTTCAATAGTCACATAAAAACTATTGATATAATTTAACATCTGTTCATGATTTTAAAAACATTTTTTAAAAAGTCAGTTTAAAAACTAATGTAAGGGAAATTCTTTAACCTAGTATCTACAATGAGATCTATTTAAAAAGCTGCAACTTTTTATTTAATAGTGAATGACCAACCCCACCGCCATTACACTCTGAGTCTCTGCCTTCTGTGCACCTGCAGCAGACAGGAGTTTCTCACTCAGAAGTCCCATGGACCACTCTCACTGGGGTTCACATGTGGGCCCTCCCTGCACGTGCCCTG
>NW_004955414.1:473673-522495 GCF_000276665.1 Chinchilla lanigera
ATATATATGTATATATATGTATATACACACACATATATGTATGCACAAGCTATAGATATATATTTTTATATATATGCACAAGATAGCTAATATAACTGTACTACTCATTTCTATTGGCTTATTGAAAAGAACAGTTAATGTTTAATTGTTTGATCAATCTTGCATACCTATATCTGGTAATATGAGCAACCACTTTGAAGATAACAAGTAATACAGCAACCATTGTTGATTTCTATCATCTTGTTTTGAAATTCTGTATCTTTTTTATAGTTTTGTGTTTTGTTTTTGTCTTTGTTTTGTTATTTTTTGTTCTCTTCTCTTTATAAAAAAGGAATATGGAATGAATGCTCACTTTTCCTACTTACATTCAAAGCTAGAGTTTCTCTCCATTGCAATAAGACAAAAATTGCAAGCAGATGAAAAATAAATGAAATATTTTATTCACAAACAAGACTGTTTATATAGAAAATCCCTTTTGAGGCCTAAAGAAAGTCTATTGGAACTGAAGTGAGTTTGGCAAAGTTATAGGGTACAAGGTCAGAATGCAAAAGCAATTGTATTTCTAGATACTGACAAAAAACAATGTGAAATTGAAATTAACACAATACCATTTACACTATCTCAAAAACCCATGACATATTTATGTATAAATCTAATCTATTTATGTGTATACACCAAATCTGAATGATGAAAACTACAAGACATTGATGAAACAAATCTAAGAACACTAACTAGAGAGATACACCATATTCATAGATTAGAAATCTGATATTGTTAAGATATCAGTGCTTCCCAAATCACTGTATAAATTCAAAGGAAATCTATCCAAAAGCTCACTGGGAGTTTAAAATTGAAATCAATAAGCTGTTTCAAAAATTTACATGGAAAGTCAAAAATCTTTAATGATTACTTGTTTGATCAATCTTGTATGTCTCTGTTTTCCTGAGAAACCACTTTGAAGCTATCAATAAGTAATACAACAACCATGCTTAATTTCCTACAACATTGTCTGTAACTCTGTTTTGTTTGTATTGTTCTTATGCTACTTTGTAAATGGATGTCTGTCTGTTAATATGTTTTCCTTTTATTTTTTTGAAATAAAAAAAGTCAAAAATCTTACCTTTTACAACCAATTGCCACCTAATTATGAGACTTATGATAACATTACAGTAATTAAGACAAGGTGGCATTCAACAAGGCACAGATATACGGATCAACATTACAAAATAGAGTGCAGGTATAGACCCACATACTCAGTGGGAGAAATAATAGCGCAGTAATGAAACATTTTCATATGCATATGCAAAAAAGAACCTCATTCCATACTTCAAAACGTACATGAAAAATATACATGAAAATTAACCTAAAATGAGACCAAGCCATAAATATAAAATCTGACTTCAAAATAAGCTACAAAAATGTATTGTCATCAAAACAGCGTGGGACTGACATAAAACGTCACTCTGACCGAAAGAAAATAATAGGGACTCTAAAACTTAGCTCATATAGTTATCTAAAGTCCACTGGTTTTCAAAAAAGTGCTCAGAACCCTTACTGAATAAAGGATAGTCTTTCAATAACAGTGTGGGGGAAATTGGATATACATATGTGGAAGAGTAAAATTAGAATATCTTTCACTAGATCAAAATGGTTTAAAGACTAAAATGTAAAAAGGAAAATATGACACCCCTGGAAGAAAACATAGTAAATACTTCAAGACATTGAAGTGGTCAAGGATTTTTTGGACAAGACCCCAAAGTCAAAGGAAATGAGCAAGAATGGACAAATTGAATTACATCAAGCTAAAAAGCTCTTGCAAGTGTCTGTGAAAATGGCAGAATGGTAAGCAGTAACACAGCAGCCTCTCCAATAATCGGAATCCAGACATTAGAAAATAACCACTTAGGGAAGAGAGGAAGGAGAAAGGTGGATTCTCAGGACTCAGGAAGGATCTGAAGGAAAAATTGGGATCTGCAGAGAAAGTGAGGAGACAGACTGCAGCACAAAAAAGGAGGCAAATTCCATTCCCCACCACAGTTTACAGCATGTAAGAGGAGTATGGAATTTCTAGAGGTACAGTGAGGTGAGCTGGAGAAACATGCCAGCTGGAGTGGAGCAGTGGGTGCTGGGTGCTGCAAGGGCCAGTGAGTTATTCCAGTCCAGGCAACAACCATGTTCCATGGATAGAGTGCATAGTGAGGGGCCAACTGAACCCTGGACTCTGAGCAGCTGTGGGATGGCTTTGTCTCATGGTTCTCAGTGTTGAAATCTTATACACTAGTGAGGAACAGGCACAGAAGATGTACAGGATCAGGGATCCTTGAGTGGGCTCATGGGGACACCCAGAGTATTGCTGGATGAAGAGTCAGGCCCTAGCCCCACAGCCAGAGGTCAGAATCAGCCTGAATTTCTGTGGAGCTGAAAGCACCAGAATCAGTGACCTGCCCCCACCCTAAAGCAGGATTGCTGAGATTATTCAGTACCCCAGCTTAATCCTACTGCAGATTTACTGGGGTTACCTAGCACAGATCTGGGCTCTGGGTTGGACACTACCACAAAGCTATAGACACCAGAAGGTAACCACAGTCTTGAAGTCATCGAGAAATTTCTTTTGTTTGTTTTTTGGATTTTTTTATTTGCTGTTTTGTTCTCTTTTTTCTTGATTACCTTTCTTTTGTTTTTTCATAAGTGTGAACATGGTTTTTAGTCTTTAGTTTTGTTTTGTTCTTGTTTATTCCTTCTTTCTTTTTCTACTATCTTCTTCACGTTTCCCAAAGCTTGAATAATCTTCCTTTGTCATTGAGTCTTCCTTTTCATCTCTTTCTCTCTTTTTATTTCTCTACTTTTTATCTTACCCTTTTAAAATTCTCTCCCGAAGGTAAAAATTACTCTATTAAGTGGATTATTAGTGTATATAGTTTTCTGTTTGGATTAGATATTTATATAACTATAAAGCTTATAGCTATGGTTAAAGGTGGCAAATTGCTATCACAGTTTGTCATTTTCTGGACTGTGCTTGATGTTATTACTGATCATACTACTTTAGCTAAGGTGACATAGTTTTGTGATCAGTTGTTCTTCCTTATGTGTCAATACTGATTGTTTGGGGGTCATAAACAATACCATAGTCCAGTACCAAAGAAATGGGTACTGGCTAAACAGATACCAACATTTGATCCCTAAAAGATCAAAGAGGGAGGATATCAGAAAAGACTCATGAGCCAGAGTGCCAGCTATGTGTCAAAGACATCTCTGAAAAGTAATCATTTCCTAAAGAGGTCTCAGTACTAGTAACAAAGCTACCTACCATAAGCAGTTTACAAACATCAATGCAGGAAATGAAAAAATTAAAAAATGAGAAAACATGGAAGCAAAATGTAACCCATGCTCACCCAAGGCAAATCCAGTGGGCACTGAGGTGGAAGAAATCAAAAGCCACCTAGCTGGACTTTCAGAATGGTAGCAGAAGAAGTAGCAAAGCAGATAAATTAGGTTCTAGGAAAAACCAAATCAGAAATAATTACACAGTTTACTAACGAGATGACAATCATACTAAAGGACATGGTTAGCTTTGTGCAGTGGCATTATCAGAGTCAGTGAGGTTTATCTGAGGCACAATTATTGCTAATTGAAAACTTTTCCCAAGGACGTGGTTAGAGAGTCTAGAGTAGAAACAGATTTTAAAAAATAGAGACATTTAAGAGAGTGATAGAAACTATGCATGTCCAACATAAAAAAGGACTGGATCAAATAAAATAGATTCTAATAGATACCAGGAGATCAAAAATTCTAGAGCTGCTGGCTTCTATATGCTTACTCAAGATGGTCAGTCCCTGGGAGCCCCCAGTGGCCTCTAAGGGCTGCTTTCCCCCCACTTGCCTCAATGCTCTGACAGCCACTATCTTTCTGATCAAGAAAGCTGACAAGCTGAGCTTAGACTGAGACCTAACTCTCCAGGTGCCACATGCTGTACTGGGATGAACTGTTCTAAAAAATAGACCCCCTGATAGATGCTAAGTACACCCTGTTTATAAATGGAAGTTCCTCTGTTGGGAATGAAGTCCAACAGCCTAGACATGCTGTGGTCACCTTGGACAAAGTAATTTTCACCAAAGCTCTCCTACTACTGCTTCCTGCTGCTGTTTGGAAAGCTATGCTCCTAAGCCCCTTCCAGGTATTCAGTTGACTGAAACATCAACCTCAGTGAGAAAAACTATACCCAGTATGCCCAGAAGATCAAAGCCAGACCTTCTCCCACCATTTGTTCTGCAAGCTCAAACTGCAGTGCTGACACCCATACCCCTGCAGCCAGCTCAGGCTTCAGTATCTGTGCCACTGGCTGTGACCTCATACATTATACTGGACTATCCCCATTTAAAGATATCTAGACAGATTGCACAGAAATAAAACATAAGCCTACAGAAACAGCTTGTAACCAGTTAAAAGACCATACCTTTAGACATACCTGCACACACATATATTCCAGGTACATATTAATTACCTCTACAAGTTTCACAAATCCAGCCTTAGATACACTGAAAAATTTACCTGGAGAGCTCCTCTGAGGCTCACTCTAAAGAGACAATGCACACTGACCAGTCCATGCATAACTGAAGCTTGAGGACACAGTTCATATGATTGTTCCATACCTATTCCCTTTGACTTTTGTGTCTCTTCAGGCTGCTTACCCCAGTCCTTATTTCCCTACCTTCTTGCTAGCTATGGTTTTGTTAACTGACCTGGATTCTGCTTACCCCTGTCCTTGCTTCTCCACCCCCTCCTAGCTGTTTTATTTTTGCCTTGAACTCTATGGATAATTGTCCCAAGAGAATAGAACAATCAGTCAGACACTTGAACAAGATTTGATGAGCATCCAAGACACATTGGGCACTCTCCTAGTTCAGATTAACTCCCTCACTACCTTGCCAGAATAATGTTACAGAACAGACAGGCCTAAATTCTAGCTGGGCCTTGTCTCAGAAGATCATATGCCCAGCAAAGATTTGCCTGGGAAACTAAAAGATGGGGGAAATGTAGCAGAAAATGCCCCCCAGCCAGTATACTTCAGTTTGTTAGTTGCCCAGGTAATAGTTTCTGATCCAGATCTGGTTGCTCCTGTCTCTTAGAAATGGCTGGTCACTGTGATGCACAGCTGGTCACTATGATGTACACTGTATAAACCAACCCCCAATTGACAAGTCATTCTTCCTCTTTACTTCCTGCTTGCTTATATTCTGGGAATGATCTCAATTAGTGCCCTTTGATGTAAATAGATCTGCCTCCAAATCCTGGGCATCATTTCGGTGTTTCTGTTTTCCATTGCAATATCAGTTATAACCATCACTATAAATGATAGTTATAACTCAATTCACCAAGCAAAAGAAACCTGTTGGCAGAATGGATCAAGAAACAAGATCAAACAATACAGTCATACAAGTAATACACTAAACTCAAAAAGAAATTCATAGACTAAAAGCCAAAGGATGGAAAACAATACTCCATGTGAGAGGAACCTAGAAAAAACAGAGGTAGATACTGTTGGCCAACTTCTGAAAAACAGCATTCCCATTTAATATGTGAAATGCTAATCACTGTAGCCTAATACTGGATGTCCTTTGAAATATACAGAAGAGAGAGTATATTAGATCTTTTATTACATTACTGTTTATTTCCTAGAATAGGACCAATTTTTGTTTCCCCTACCAATTGATAGATTACTTTTCTCTGTCTGCTTCCTTTTGGCTGGCACTGAGAATATGAGATGACAGACTACTTGGACTCTATCCCTAGAGATTCTGATTCAACAAGTCTGAGGTAGGGCTTGGCAATATGTTCTTTAAATAATTCTCTACCTGATTCTGCTGTATAGCTAGAACCACACCCATACAGCATAGCCAAATGCCAGAAAGTAGAAGGTCACACATGGTCCAGCCCAGCTCTCTAGGGCAAAAGTCAAGATAAAGTTGGGGAACTCAAGTCAGAGTTGAAAGTATATTTTTCTTGGGTAGGGCTGTTATGTTAACTAATCATAAAGAAACAATTGGTTGGGGGAGAGAAAAAGAAGAAAGGAAAGATCAGGAAAAGGGACAAATACAATAGATGCTTTAATATAGAATATTAATCTACAGTGGTCAAAATTATGAACATATAATGATAAGAAAACACTCATCTAAGGCTCAGAGACAATAATATGCACATGCACATGAAGAACCATCTACAGAAGGGTGTAATCACATTATTCTGTCCCATTCTCTAATGTGAACCACCCCCTCTCATAAGTGTTATTGCCAATTAACTCTCCTTTTTCTCAATGGAATTTGAATCTCTTAGTTTAAAAAGCCTCCCTCCAAACATTTTCCTTATACTTACTTTGAAAAGGAAGCTCTCAGCATGATAATGGATGGTGTGTATGTCCACTTCACTTCCTATTCCTAACAAATACCAGTTGGTCATTGTATCTTCATTCATTATGAGGCCTGGGAGATTTCCAAAAATCTTTCCATTAATGGCTAAAACAGATGAAAAGAAAATGACCTTTGGTCAGTGAGAAGACACTACTTAATTTGGTTTTAGAAATGGTTATAGATCTTTAGGAAGTCAGTATTCTTATACAATCTCACTCACACTTATCTATGTCCTTGCCATTCTAGATTTGAAATTCAGATAACAAAGAAATCTTTATACAAAGAAAGCCAGAAAAGAGAAACACCAGTTTGTCTTCCAAAGCTTTATCTTGGGTGGCAGTGTTTGTTTGTTTGTTTATTCAGTGTATCTTTCATTGTGAAACAGGTTGCAGGCTCATTGGTAAAGCCAAATTTATACCACTGTACAGATGAGTAGGCTAAGCCACACCGAAAAGAATCAAATTTACGTTAAGTGAATATTGAACAAATTTGAAGTTATTTCTATAACATTTCACTTTCTGAGCACTAGTTTAAACCCGGCTGAATCTCTGAAAGGAAGGCTTCACAGGGGTTTATATGGACCAAGAGATGGAGTGGGGGGTGGGAAGGGTGGGAGGAAGAGAAATAAAAGGAATGATGATGTGTTATACAGGTACCAACTCCACAAGATAAACACAATCTTTATGTACTACAAACATGCTAATAATTTTTTTTTAAAGTGGTTTTATGCAATGGTGACTCTTACTTCACATCCTACTAGCCTTTTATTCTGCATTCATCAAAGACAGCAATAGGGAAAAAATGGCTGCATTTGGTATCAGGCCACAATAATCTAATTCATATTAACAACTACCTTTGTAACCTTGAGCGGGGTCCATCTACATAAATGGATCTTGCCAAGTGAATCTGGGTGTGTCAATTTGAACTCTTATCAAATCAAACAAAAACCTATCTTACATAACATAAAGTTAATAGCAAACACACTGAAACAAAAATTCAGTGATGGTGTCTCATGTCCCAGAGAATTAAACCAAATCCTTAAATTTGATCAAACAAGAATTATGCTGATTAACATAAAGTATACCAATAATTTGTGATTTATTTTTTAAAAAGTTACTTCTTTTTAGTTTAAAGACCTCAGCATTCAGAGACAGGAGCAACTCAATGACTTTGCTGCCAGCCAACCAGTAAAGGTTAGGCTGGTATACACTGATAAAAAGATTCAAAGGACTTCACTCAGTCCAGGTCCCGCTGAGAAGGGGAAGGGCTCAGAGGAGGTTGAGGGCCTCCTCCAGTGATAAGACTTTCTATGAGCCTATCTCAACAATGGTCCTCTCTTTAAATCCCTGATATACCATGCATTTTGTTGCTCTCTTCAAAATCATCAGTGTGCTTAAAATTTCGTGGATCTTTATTGAGATACTTCTTAATATTGTCATCCAGATACCAGGATTCATTCTCATCAAATACCAAAAACAATAGAGCGAATTCATAATCAACATCGCTTCTTCTTCCCTTTTCATTCAGTATTCCTTCTCGGCATGTGATCAGAGGACCCATCAAGCCACTATATGTATCCTGGAAGAAAAATTAACCAAATTAGATGAATGAGTAAATAATTTAATAATATTCCATTCTATCTGCCATGATTCTATTGTAGAATCTAGAAATTGGTTCCTTTTTCTCTTTGGCTCACCCCACTTTCAATTCATTCTATCAAACACCATCAGATTACCTTCATCACTCTCAAATCTAGAAAACTTCAGTGATTTTTTTTCCACGTAGAACAAAATCTTTGACTGTTTTTATTCCCCACTATTTTTTCTCTTAATGAACCTTCCAGCTTAGGTTCCCCCACTACTTTCCTTTTGGAACCTAGAGGAGAGCCAAATGGGCCTTTCAACACTTCCTTAACACACATTTCCCTGTCCTATTTTCAGCTTTGCCCATAATGTTCCTTCTTCCCAGACTCTTCCCAAACCATCTTAGTACAGCCCTCCACTCCTATAGAAGTCATTGCATTCTAAGTCATGATACTTGTAAGTGTGGACATGTATGTATTATTTTCTCACACAAAGTTATATCTCATCCAGATAAGAATGTTCCAGCATTTGAAAAATTGGCTTGCCACCTGCCAAAGACTGAAAATAGACCCAAGTCCATCACCATCATGCACCAAACTCAGGTCAAAATGGATCACATATTAAAACAGAAACAGAAACACTAAATCTATTGGAAGAGAAAGTAGGTAAAAACCTTGACAACAGTGGTAGGCAGAGAGTTCATGAACGAAAACCAAACTGCATGTGAAACACTTCAAAGAATCATAACTAGGACCTCATCCTATTGAGAAGTTTCTGCACATCTAAAGAAATCACCAACAGAGTAAAAAGGAAACCCACAAACTGGGAAAAAATTTTAGCTGACTGTCCCTCAGAAAAAGGACTTCTATCTAGAACATAGAAAGAATTGAAAAACACCAGTCCCCTAATCCAATCAAAGATGCTATCCAAAAATGGGCATCTGAGATGAACACACACTTCTCAGATAAAGAAATACAAATGGCAAATAAGTACATGAGAAAATGTTCAACATCATTCATCATTCGAGAAATGCAAATTAAAACAACATTGAGATTCCATCTCACCCCAGTAAGAGCGGCTAGCATTAAGAAATCAACTAATAATGAATGCTGGTGAGGCTGTGGAGAAATAGGAACTCTTCTCCACTGCTGGTTGGAAGGCAGACTGGTGAAACCGCTGTGGAAATCAGTTTGGAGACTCCTCAGCACACTAGGTCTAGAGGTCCCATTCAACCCAGCTATTCCCCTTCTGGGTATTTTCCCAGAAGACCTACAAACATCATATCACAGCGATATATGTGCACCTATGTTCATAGCAGCACAATTTCTAATTGGTAAACTATGGAAGCAACCCAAATGTCCATCCACCAAGGATTGGATAAAAGAATTGTGGTACTTTTATATAATGGAATATTACTCAGCTATAAAGAAAGGTGAACTCGAGGCTTTTGTAGGTAAATGGTCACAACTGGAGACCATACTCATAAGTGAAATAAATCAGACCTGCATTTGTAAACACTGTATTGTCTCACTAGTGTAAGACCTGAAAGAGTGAATAAAAACTAGGAGGTAGGATAGAGATTGTGAAATGAAAAGAAAATGCTCAAAAGTAAAGGGCAACTGGGGTGTGGGAAAAGAAAAGTGAAAGAAGGGGAAATTATATATATAAAGGATAGGTAACATAGTTGAACTCTTGCTTTACTGAAAGAAGCAGTTAATGATTACTTGATTGATCAATATTGCATGTCTCTATTTGTTTTCCTGAAAAACTACTTTGAAGATATCAATACATAATACAACAAGCGTTGTTAATTTCCTACCACTTTGTTTGTAACTCTGTATTGTTTGTATTGTTCTTTTGCTATTTTGTAAATGGTTGTCTGTTTGTTAATTAGTTTTCTTTCTTTTATTTTTAAAATAAAAGAATATTCCAGCATTTGGGAGCATCATTTGCATATCACAAGTATTCAATAAGTATTGTCTGGATATATAAGTGAATAAACATATTTGCCACTATTCTAATTTTTAAGATTTCAAAGTGTCTTAAATGTCTACATTCTGAACCCTAGTAGTGTCCAGAGCAACTCAGAGACATTGATTCAAGCTAAAACCTGAAAGGAAGGTTAAAATAATCCCTCAATTCTTAAAATAATGATCAGTGCTTAGCATTTTATATCAGCTATGACTCATAGCTTTGTACTTTGGTTTATGACATAGAAAAACAGCAGTTGTTTTACATACACATACTTGACTCAAAGTCAGTTGTGGATCTTTGCCTTTTATTTATCAGTCTATTAATCATTCAAATAGTTTCATAATTTCAGTTACTATGTTTGGGATGTGCTTTAATTTCCTGTGCCCTGGTAATGACTTTGAAATTAATTAATTTCATATATCTAAAATCATAAATAAATTACATTCTAAGATCTTTTTTGTTATCTGTTTATATATCCTCTTTTGTTTCTAATTACCTTCAAGTTCTTTTTCTTTTTTTTGTTTTTGAGACAGGGTCTTGCCATATAGTGCTGCTGTCCTTGAACCCACTTTTCTAGCCCAGATTGGCCTCAAATTCACAGCGCTCCTCCTGCCTCAGCCTCCTGAGTGCTAGGATTACAGGGGTGTACCACCATGCCCTGCTTCTTTAAGTTCTAAAGTTGGTAATTAAAATATTGGGGTTTTGCTTTTTATTTTCCATACCTAAAATTAATGGTTAGCAAATGTTTTTGGATAAAGCACCAGATGGTCAATATTTTTTATCTTTACTTTTATTTTTACTTTATGGGTCACAACCATAATGTCTCTGTCACAATCACAGACATGTTAATGAATCAACAGGGCCATAATGTGCGATGCCTGCTCTAATTAATGCATGTCTCTTTCACAAATACCCACCAAAGTTGTAATAACTTGACAGTTTGCAGCCACATTGCATGAAGCATCTTGTTTGCTCTCCCCAGCTTACCTTCACAAAGTTTACTGTTGAATAGTAAACCCACGGAATACAATTGGGATCAGAGGGCCCTGGACCTGATCTTTTAGGGACATTCCATCTGTAAGTCCTTATTTCTCCTGAAATGGATGAGAACAAATTATTAGAGTTACCTGTGATGCAAATGATTGACTTGAAGAGATATAAGCAGGTCTTTATATATATTAATTAATGGTCTACTGTTTAAGATAACTCATTCATCATAAATGTTCTTTTGTTTTGTGTTTATTTATTTTTTTTTTTTTTGAGACAAGGTCTCCCTATGTAGTTCAGGCTGGCCTTGAACCCACAACATATTGTAGGCTGGCCTCGAGTTCATGGAAATCCTTCTGCCTCAGCCTCCCAAATTCTGGGATTGTAGGTATGTGTTACCATACCTGGCTATTCAACTGATTCCTTGATTTCTACAATTTCAGAATGACAAATATGCCAATCACTTCTTCTGAGTTCTCATAGGAAAAATGTTTTTTGTCCATTCTCCCACCCCCACGACCCTCACCTCCAAAACTCTTGAAAGGCCAGGAAGCAGAGAGTTGCTGTGTCTGCCTGTCCTTACCACTGGGACATAGCAGCCTGTTAGGGCATCACCCGGCTTGGTCACAGACCTACCATCCTAGTTCCAGACTGTTGTAAGGATTAAATGGAATAATGAAATTAAATACCTAGGGTTGAGCCCCATATTGAAGTCGGTCAATAAATATTAGTTTTTTCCTATGCTAATAACTAATGAATGAGATTCTGTGGGTAGGTACCATGTCTATGCATTCTCCATGGCTGACTGAGGACTTCATCCTGAGAAGGCACCAATATACCCATGCTAACTAGCAAGATGATCGCAGTGCAAGTGTGCCAAATAAAAGCTACATGTAAGTCATTATCTCCTTTGAACTGTGTCCACCCAGTCAGAGCAACAAACCTATGGCTCAGTCTGTGTGTGCCACAAAACAAAAGATATATTTACATGTAACTTGCTCTTATTCCTAATATATGAGTGGGGAGCAATACAACTTTAGGTCAGTTGGCCCCTATATTTCATTAAAACCCTTTACTTTGTTAACAGCAAGATAAACAGCTGGTGTTTAGCTTCCTAAGTGCAAATGTCTTCAGAGGTGATATTATTAAAGTTGGAATAATCCATTATTTACCCAGCAGTGAGCATAGTGATAAATGTAAAGATATTAGTAAATGTCTGTTGAATGATTTTTTAAAAAAGAAATTTGAGAGTAGCTATTTACTTTTCATCTGGTATTAGTTTTTCCTCCTTTTCTTATGCATGTAGTTTCTGCTACAACTTGCTTGGATTTCATGCAACATTAGTGTCTTCCTCCTCACATCTCTGGGGTCTCCCAGACTTTTCAGTCTTGTAAAAAAAAATTTAAAAACCTATCCTTCTAAGTTCTCATAGGAAAAATGCTTTTGGTCACATTCTAGTCCATTCTCCATCCTACCCCCCTGACCTTTACCTCCAAAACTCTTAGAAGACCAGGAAGCAGAGAGTTGCTGTATCTGCCTGTCCTTACCCCTGGGACATAGCATCCTGTTAGGGCATCACCAGAACCTTCACAGATGCCTGATGAGCACCTTTCTTCCTTCCTTTGTATTTACTCTTCAACCATTAAAAATTAGTAACTTTAATGGCTTGATAGTGAGAGATTTGAAGCTTTCCCAGTAAGATCAGGAAAGGAATAAGACAAGGCTTTTTTCTCATGAATGCATCTCAACATCTTTCTGCAAGTCCTACTTAATGAAGTAGACAGAAAAGGAAATAAAAAATACATATAGTTGGAAAGACAAAAAATAGTTGGAAAGACAAAAATACAAATAGTTGGAAAGACAAAATCAAACTGTCTTTGTTTGCAGATGACATGATTATCTATGTAGGAAATCTAAAAGAACTCTTACTGTAATTAATAAGCAATTATAGTAAGATGATAGAATACAAGTTTAATGTACAGAAGTCAATCACTTCCTTGTATAACAACAATGAACTAGCAGAATTTGAAATTAAAAACACAGTCCTACTTATAGTAGCATCATCCAAAATAAAATATGTAGATATAAATCTTAAAAAGTACAAAATGTTTATGAGGAAAACTACAAAATTGATGGGAGACATTAAGAAGTATAAATGTAGAGATGTTCTGTGTCTGTGGATTGAAAGATTCAATACTGTCAAGATACCTGTTCTTCTCAGTTTGATCCATAAAATCAAGATAACCCCAAACAAAATTCCAGTAAGATATTTTATGGATATTGACACACTGATTCTAAAGTTTATGGAAACGAAAGACTCAGCATATCCACCTTAGTACAGAAGGAGATAAACGAAATCGGGAGGGCTGGCATTATTCAGTTTAGAGACTTATTGCTGGGAAGGGATGGGGAGAAGTTGGTTAATGGGTATAATGTTACAGTTAAGTAGAGGAAATAAATTCTGGTGTTCTATTGCACTGTAAGGTACCTAGAGTTAATAAAATGCATTTTATATTTTAAAATAAAGGAAGATATTTCATGTTTTCATCATAAAGAAATGATACATATTGTAGGTAATGGATATTATAATTTCCTTGATTTGATCATTATATAATATGCTCACATATTGGAACCTGCCATTACCCTTGTAAGTCTGTATAATCATGTGTCAATCAAAATTTTAAAAAAACAACAAAAAAGTAAAATACTTGCTCAAAAGCTACAGTAATCAAGACATTGTGGTACTGGCAAAAAAATAGACAAATTAACAGAATAAAAGGCCCAGAAATAAAAGTACATAAATATAAAATCAATTCATTTTTAACAAAGTGGCAAAAATGAATCAATGGTGAAAAGATACCCTTGTGAATAAATGGTGCTGGAATAATTATACATCTACATGGGTGGGAATCTAGAGAAAGATTTTATATCCTTTACATGAATTATTCAAAATAGCACAGGCTTTTTTTTTTTTGGTACCGGGAATCAAACTCAGGACCTTGCAGTTGCTAGGCAGGCACTTGTGCCACTGAGCTATATCTCTGACTCTAAATTACTCAAAATAGGTCATAGACCTAAATGGAAAAAGCAAAGCTATATAAAACTCCTTGAACATAACAGGAAAAAAAATCTCAATGGCCTTGGGTATAGTGATGATTTTGAAATAACACCAAAGTCACAGTCCATGAAAAAAGCAATTGATTGATAAGCTGGGCTTTGCATAAAATTAAAAACTTCTACAACTCAACAACATGAAAATAACTTGATTGAAAAATGAAACACCTGTAATCTCAGTACTCAAGGGGGCTGAGGCAGGAGGATTGCAAATTCCAGCCTGGGCAATTTAGCAACTTAGTGAGACCTTAATGAGTGCCTAAAAAAAACTTCTGTTTGCCACAACCTGGCAAAGTTCTTTATCCTTCTGTGTTTTAGTCATTTGTTAAATAGACATAATGATACCATACTTCATCAATTATAGGATACAAGCTTTTCATATTCTAGCATATCTGAGGTCAGTATATAATTTTTAATCTGTAGCATGTTAAGTTTTAATTGGTAGCATGTTTTTCTTTCTTAACAGATTAAATAATGATGAATATTACAATAAATGCTGTCAGAATTAATGAAATATGATAGTGTCTATCTTTCTGGGTTGTAAGGATAAGTGAGCTTCTTGCTTTTTTTGTGTTTTAAATATAAAGCCTAGCATCTGGCACAAGGTTACATTCAGTACCTATCAGTCATTGTTATGGCTTGTATCTACAGTCCCAGCCAAACCTCATGCAGTCATAGGTAGGGCTTTTCAGAGGTGGCTGGATCTAGAATGGGTGATTCAGGGATAGAGTGTGTGATGCTGGCATCAAGGGTGTGTGATCACTAAATTATTCCACTGGTTGGTTTGGCATAGTTCTGGGTTGGATAATGGGAAATAATTGCTTGCTGGTTGCTGCTTTTGCTGCCTTCCTTCATGCCTGCCATCCTCTGTGATGCCTCTCTGCCATGCCATCCTGCCTTGAAGCCAGTTGATTATAGACTGAAATCTCTACATAATAAGCCTTTCCTTCTTTAACTTTGGGTGTTGGGTATTTTGTCTGAGCAATGAGAAAAGTAACAAAGACAGCCATTACTTTTTCTTACTACACTTTGGGGTTTCAAATGATGCTCTAAAAACTCCTTGGATACTTTGTCATTATACCAGGAGTAACCAGGTGATGGTTCAAACACATTGGCATTAAGATGAGTTCTCCAAGACACCTGAAATCAGAAAAAGGTTGTATCTGGTGCCCTCATCAAGATGGAGCAGACCTCTAGCATAGTTACCTGGCTTTGTAATGGGCACTTGGAGTCCCTTCCCACTGTCCATGTCTTCCACACCCTGGGCTGAGATGGAGTAGGGCCTGCTGGCTTTGTTCTTAAATATGATCAAGATGGAGTCACCCACTTCAGCATGGATCATTGGGCCTAAAGGTAAAACAAAGGACTGTGTGCATTATTATTGTTCTCTCCAACATGGATGTAATGTAAAGGTAGCAGTATTTAACATAATAAAACAAAGGCTAGCTTCTTCACTAATGCTCTGCCTTTAGAGGGCAATACTGTGTAGTATTAAATACTGTGCAGTATTTAGCAATGGGACTGACCCAGATTCAAAGTCTCTCTCCTTCAGGTATAAGAGACGCCTTGGGTGAGTCATGTAATCTCAGTCTCTATTTCCTTATGTGTAGAACAAGTTTAATAATACATTTCGTGAGGGGGGTTATAGTGAGGATTAAATAAGGTAGTACATATAAAAAGCTTATTTCAGTTCATCAAAGCATAATAAGTGTTCAATAAATGCTTAACATTTTACTACTACTGTGAAATCAGCTTTAAGAAAGGCTATATCCACACAGTGAGTGTAGTTATAATCATCCTGTGTAAATAAGTCTAAAATTGTTTATTATCTCTGGGAAATGGATATAACAGTGAGGATCCAATGAAGTAATGTATATTAAGGGATTTGAAAGATAAAAGTGAAATAAAAGCAATTATGCATTGATTTATGATCCACACAGTGATTTCGCTAACAGCACCCATCTAGCAACACATGTAATTCTATCTCTCAATATGTAGAACTTTGAGGAGACAGGCACTCTCCAGTCCCTCGTTTGTGTACTTTTTTGGTGGAAGTAAGCAGCCTGCATGCCCATGAGGATGAGCTCACACTGCTGGAGGGAGCCTGTGCCAGCGTGACTGTCTGAGGGCCTCAGTCAAGCCAGGTACCTCTCACCCTGTGGTGCTCAGAATGTGTGTGCCCCCCTCATCAGAGTGGGATTTGCAGCGATCTTCATAATGCATGGCTTCTTGGTGAGTGAATTCCTCTTTTAGAAGCACCTCAGACCTAAATCTCTGAGGTTCTCTCTTAGACTTCTGGTGGATTCTACACACATAACGAGATACACTCGGAGCCAGGGATGTGGCAACACTAATCCATTCTTCACTGATTCAAGCTACAGTTTTGATTGTTTTTCTGAGAAATGTCACTAAAGGCATCAGTGAATGTAAAATCTGTTGGACTATTATTATCTTCAGAAAACAATAGTCAGCATTTTCAAAACATTTCCAAAAGAACTCTTTCTTTTATAATGAAAAGCTGGAAAATAATCCTATATATGTTTTAATGGTAAATAAGGGCAGAATTACAGATAGATGTATGTGTGTACATATATTAAATAATTATTTGTATATGAATTACCACTTAAATTGCACCTATCTTGCTCTACTGCTAAGAACAAATGCCTTTGATTTACAATATAACAGGACAAAGGGCACAGTGGTGAACTGAGGTGTGTCTGTAATGTGACTTTTGAGCAATTCTAAGTGGCCGGGGCCCTCTTTAAGCTGCAGAAAATGAGTAGGTGGCCTCACCCTCCACAGGCAGAGGCTGATGAATTTGTCTCTGATAAAGTCACTCCTGTCATTTCACTGAAGAGAACCGAATGAGGCTGTTTGGAAGTATACTCAACCTCCTCAGTGGGACGAACACCTTTCCTCCAGAGATCTGCGGACCTTTATGGCTCAAATGAATGGATGTTCCATTGCAGCTGACTACTGCATCTGCTTTGAGAAACAAGTTCAAGTGCCAGTGTGTAAAGACTATGGAAGTGGGGAGCAGGGGTTGGAACATTTAATAAGTTATCAAGCTGGGAGTCAAAGCACCTTATTTGAATATAAAAAAGTACTATCTAGAGCCATACTGCTTACATAAGTTATATTGTGCGTTTAAAAGTGGAAAAGAATTTCGAAAAGTCCTCTGTATTTGCCCTCTGCCTTAAAATCTCAACTTCAAGATGGGTTCAGATTTGGTAACTCCCCGGTGAGGAGAAATGGGGAAGGAAAACAGAAAGAGCTTATCTGATGGCCAGGCCAGGTAGCTGCTTTAGACAGCCGAAGGCTGCAGACAGCTCCACTGAATTCTAGGAAGGTCATGGGTTGAGGCCTCCTGAACTGAAATCAGACCTGTTATCCCTTGCCACCTATCTCACATAAAGACTTCTTCTTTCATCATAATTATTTTTATGATGCATTGGTATGACACTACGCATGAACAACCTAGGACCTAGTAAGTCCTGATGTTCTGAGACATGGTTCCGTAGAGAAGTTGGAAAGAAGCTCAAGAGATTAGACATGAGTAAACTTCCCTGATGGTATGAATTCTTGTTTGTGTGTCATCTCATATTCCTGTTTGTGCATGACTCCCTGACAATGGCTGAGCAGGAAGATGAATTCCCACTTGGATGAATGCAGTCATGCTACTCTCCCATACCTTCTCAATCTTGCAGGACATTGTGTGTTTGTGTGTGAGTGTGTGGGTGTGCATGCATGTGCTTGAGGCTATCAGTGCATGGCTAAAATCTGTGCCATACCCAAGAGTGCTAAGTGCTCCTCTCGAGGTGGTCGAGCCTTGATCTCCACAAATTCTCCATTCGTGTATTCCCTGTAAACTGCCTTCTTGTACTGAGAGCCAATCCAATTTTCAGTGTGGTTCATAAATATATCTCCATGTCTGCAATTCAGAAATTAAGATTGTTAGAAGGAAGAAAAACCTTGAGTGTTTCTTAGTAATTTGGGAGTACTCCAGAGTACTACTCCCAGAATCCAGCTGTGATCAGAATCACCCCAGGAAGCTGGCCTTTTGCACCACTCTGTGGAAGTGGGACCAAGAACCAACACTTTAAAGCTCTTTAGATTCCGATAAGGGCAGTGCAGCCAATGGCCCACCTCTGAAACAATTGCCCCCAAGCACTGCTGGGTACTGAATGGATCCAAACTCAGAGACTCTTAAGGAAGCTCTTCCTCACCACCTACCCTCTCCTCACCCTCCCCTAAGACGGCATGTGTACTTCTGTCTTGAGCTCCGCTGTACCCTCAACTTCCTTTTCTTAGCCACTGCCTCACTCCATACATTTGTTCTGACATCTTCCTCGTGGACCATGACTCCAGAATCGCCTCAGCTGTCCTCCTCCACTCTGTTTCATCAGCATTTTGCATGGCACATAGCACACAGTAGGTATTCAATAAATGCATACATACCTTCTGCTCTACACTATATGCTTTACAAAGGAAGACAACTTTTCTTCTACTTTCACTTTCCATGAGTTCTAGTAATGCTCGTGGTGATGACCAGCACAGACCCCGGAGCCAGGCTCTGGTGTTTCCCAGCTTCCCTCCTGTGCAAAATTGGGCAATGACAATGCACCTACCTCAAAGAATTGCTATAAGGGACTATGAACTCATCTTGGTAAAGCACAATGTCAGGTATATATGAAGCACTGTGTAAACAATTTATCATCACCTCAAGAGGAAGTTACATGGGATTCTTAGCAAAAACTGGTTGAATGGGTCAAACATATATCACATACAGTTTGTAAAAACCTTAGCAAAATGCCTGGTGCATGTATGTGCTGAATAGATAATGAATATTATGATGAGTCCCAGAATGGTTAAAAATCACACATATCAGTCCACAGTTCAAGAGTACTAGGATTATGACTTTATTTTTCTATATAACTTAATTTCTGTTTTCAAACTCACTTCTACTGCAACTTATCCCTTGAAATTGTGCTGGTGGCCTTATTTGTTGTCTTTCTAGGATCATGAGGACTTCTCATCATGATCTTAGGTAACCTCAAAGAAAGGCCTCTAAGTCCCAATGTATAGAAGAGGGGTTGTACTGACCAGAACAATAAATGTCTCAGAGTTAGCCTTTATTAAGAGGTGGTCTGAAAAGCAGACATGACCCCACTTTGGCTTTGCAGCAAAAAAAAAGAGGCATAGAAACTGAGGTCCTGAAGGGTATTGTCCCTGGGCTCCTATTACAGAGATGCAAAAGTGTCATTAGGAGAACTTGTCATTTCAGTTCCATACTGAATGTTTATCCATAGAATATGGTATCCTTTGAAACAAGACCTTATCTCACTTTGATCTTATTTATTTAAAGCATTAATGTACAGGGGAGGGAGAGAATTATGGCGTTTTACCTCTCCTCCCCAGTACTTGGGAGAGAAACCCATAGCTTAAGGTAGACTTCCTTGCTATTCCAGAGGAATGGGGTCTTCAGACAGAGGTTAAAATGAGTTGCAAGAGAATAATGAAGGCTCTCTTTCTTACACACTTGTGGGTTTTGTACACATAGTAAAATTATTATGCAATTTTTGCTTCAGCTATTGCAGTCATTTAGTGAAATAATCATTTTAGAAAAGCTCAAATTAGTATGCATTTCACTTTCTACCATGCTAGCATTGGTCTTTAGTTTGAATTGGTGGTACAAGTTTCCCAGAAGATGGGTGTCTACTTGAACAAATGGATTAGTGAATAAGTGCATGATTTTAAATCTTGTCCTCAAGGCAAATCTTCAACATAGTCATTTTCCTTTTTTAATCCATAAAATGACATTAATACATTCTCTTTTCCAGGAGTATGACACTTCAAAACAAAGGCCAGCTAATAACAACAAGTAAGAAAAAAAATTATGTTAAGATTAGGAACAGCAGATTTTAGAGCTCTTTGTGAATGCCACAGCCAAGAGGATTTGTATAAGGTGCAGTCAGGTAAGTACAGCACAGAGGGGTTGAAGTAGGTGATAATAAGAAACAAAGAAATCGGGGCAGGAAAGACAATATAATATATTGGAGAGACCATGGATTTACCTTCAAAAGATCTATATTCAATTCTGCCAGTGACTACTTGGACAACTTCACTATTTGAGCCCAAGTTTCCTCATTGCATTTAGAACAGCAATACACAAACAGCAGGTTGTTGTGAAGTGAATGGTATTAACTTTGGGGGAGGAGGACTATAGTCTGCACCCGATTTCTTCCTTGTGTAACTCTACACTGGGGCACCTGGAGAGTTGATTACTGGACTCTGGGGTCAGGGCAGTAGAAGACCAACAGTCACAAGCCTGCATGTGGTTCAAGTATTGCTGATTCTTCGGCATGTAGTACTGGCTGACATCACTTTCAAAGAAGGGTCAATCTTGAGGACTTTCTGAGTACAGGGCCTAATTTCCATCCTGATTTAGGGGTCTCTCCTAAGTCAATGACCTCCTGTTCTTCCTTAGTTGTCCCACCTAGATCAATACTCAGCAAATAGCTTGTCTTCAGCTCCCCTTCCCTGTGCTCTTCATTCTATAGTAGCCTATTTGGGACCTATACACCCTGCCTACCTCCTCTGCCCTCTGTTGTCTTCCTGGTCCCACAGTGTCTCTCCTGTGCTTTCCTTCTGTGTGCTTGCTCAATGGCACATCCATCCATCACCAGCCACACAGCAGACCACTCACCACTGGAAGAAGTATACAGAACTGAGAGGAGTGCCCTCAGAAGGACCTCACACTCCCTTCCAGGCTTTCCTAATCTGTGCAGAAAATACCCTGGCACTTTTAGATTTCAATATCTGACAAATGCCTACAGAGCATATGCACTCCCACCGAAGAGACTTGGCGGCTTCGCCTGTGGTACCTTTCCCCTCCTGCGTCCAAGGGCTGCTTTTCGAACTCCCAGTTTTTGTTAGGGGCATAATCCCATTCTACCTCCTCAGCAGCGATGTAAAAGGTTCTGATCATCCCGTAGGGCTGCTCAGAAGGGTCCCTGTTGCCACAGCTGTTGACCTCATATATCTGACCCATGCCTCTGGTGAAGTGATGCAAGGTGGAGCAAAACACCTTGAAAATACCTGAAAGAGAAGGGGCTTGACACTGTGTGCAGTGCTAGATTTTGTCAGTGCCTATGGTCTGCTTGTAGCAACTCTACACATTTTATTTCAAAATCAGCAACCAGTACGGTGGACTTTTAAAACTTCCATTTTGTGGTCTTTTAGAGTCAGACCCCAAAGGAAATAAAGTACTTTTAATGTATTTACTTCTGGAGGAAACATACCATCTGAAATTCATTTGCAGTGGAAAATAACTTCTCTGGATAGTCCCTATTTTGCAAACCTACAAGAAGATAATCACTCCAGGGAAATCACTAGTGAGTTTGATTATTTTATTTTTTTGAGTGTGATTCTTTTAGTCCAGCCTAATTTAAAAAGAACTAATTACTTGTAAGATGAATATCCACCATAAAGTATCCCAGAAAAGTTCAGAATAGACCATCTTCCTGAAGTCCCAGATTTTGCCCTAAAGGGTTTCAAAAGCTATAAATCACAATAAATATGTGAGCTATTATTACAAGAGCCAAATATATTACTTCATTAAAGTCTTGAGTAAAGGAGAATCTCATGGCCAATGATAAATCTAAATAATACCAGATAAAAAAGAAGGGAAATATCAACTAGATTTTTCTACATGCTATCAATAATCATATCTGAGTGAAGTGTATGTATTTTCTAAACTAAATTTTCTACTGCATTGGCATCAGGTAGATAAATCATAATTGATATAAAGTCTCATAAAGTCATGTGAAACAAAATTGAGATATTAACTCTCAGTGAAATTATTGGACCAGTAGATTTCTCCTTTCTCTAACACACTGTTCTTAGAGGTGAGTGATTAATGTGCCTTTCGTTAACCTCAACAGTGCGCAGATAGAGCTTCCATCCTGCTTCACATGCAACTCTGTTGTTAAATGTTACCAAAGTATCCATTCTGGATAAACAGACCAGCTAACCTCATGGGTGCCAAAACTCCTCCACTGAACAGGATCTTCATAAGGAAGAGTCTTTGTGAAGCCACAGAGAAGACACCTCTGAGAGCAGACTTGGAAAGACCTCCCTGTGCACTTTTTTCTCCTGGTAGCCCATGACGTATGTTCCCATCACAGTTTTTCAATAGTGGAGGAATTATTTTCTTTAAGAATAAAAAGAAAATGTTTGCTTTTCATCCTATTCTCTGCACTTTTCATTGAGTACTGTTTGAGTACTCTTCTCAGCTTACAGGTAAGGCATGAGAATTAGTGAAATGACCAAGCTATTAGACTGTACAAATTTATGCTCAGCACCAAACATAAACCAGAAAACATTGTCACAAAGCTCTCTAGAAGCCCGTGGGGCATATGATTATGATCAAAGCGCTGAAATATTCCAGCCACCTCCATCTTTGAGTGTCTGTTTCTGCGGGTTACGATGGTTTGGCTGTTTCCCAAACTCCTCCCGTCTTTGGACTTGAAAAATGCATTAAAGAAACACTGTGTTTAAGGCATCTCTTGGTTTGGGTGAATTATAATCACATATACTAATGTGAAGAGGTTCAACACTATTAGAAATTTACAAATTTATAAGGCAAAGATCATAGAGCTCTGAGCCTCAGGCAGTTCTTGGGCAAAGGTTTTGAAATTCAAGCCTCAAATTCTTCACTGATGACACAGAGGCATCTGAACTGCAGTTCCAGGGCAAGGTAAAAAAAGAAGCCTGTTGTTATGTATATCTAAAAATCTACCAATAAAATCTAATGAAAATAAAAAAAGAAGTAGCCTGTCCATTACTAAGTGAGACAGATTACACACATCAAATGTCAAAGAATATTAGTGTACTCAACAAGTACTCATCTTGGATAGCGTACTGGTTTCTTATTAGAAAAAAATCCTTTTTCAGGGATATGAATCAGGAACATTCACCAGGATTTGGGCAGCAAAGTCATTCAGAGGGCTCCCACTTCCTGCCTTGTGGATGTTGCCTCGTCTCTTCTAGACACTATGTGTTTGGACTAAAATAGCCAGGACCCTCTGGTTTGAACCGAGACTATATCTGTTCTACACCCTTGAGTCCTCAAAGTCTACTGGTCTCTTCTGGGTGAGAGTTTCGCCACCTGGGATGGACTCGGCACGCTTACCTGCATGGTCTGCCTGCATGAATGCTGTTGTGGCCATGTGGGGAAACAGAGCCAGAGAATCACGATGGGTCCCTCGCAGGTGGATGGTGTTCCCTTGGAAATAAACTCCATGCATGTCCGTGTCAGTACCCATTCCAATCAAATGCCAGGAAACTTTGTCTTTCTTGCACATGCTTAGGCCTGGTTGGTTGCCATACATGTAACCATTAATCGCTAGAGAGAAGGAAGAAGAGAGTCAGAGCCCACCACAGTTATGTGGGTACATTAAAAACACCATTCTAGCCGAAGCTCATTAATATATTTGGGACAGGAGGTTTCAAGTGTGTAATCTGCGTATCAGAAGTCATGGGCAGCTGCACATAGTTATGCCTCATGTTTGGTGTTCTTTAGAGAGATAAATGTACTTCCCCCTCCTATTCCATACTATTGCCTATACTAAGAACAAGTGTCATATATATGAATGGCCTTCTGGTATAATCTCATTGTCAAATAAAATTACTTTATTTCTGTGTCTTTTGAAAGCGGTGGTGCTTGGTACTTGTACTTAAACATGGTAATATTACTAGAAATTCAAAGAAACCATGGGGCTTATGAGAAGAACAGTTTCTGGGGAAAAAAATAGTTTGATGATGCTTTTGCAAATAAATAATCTAAATCTTATCCATCAAATGTCAAAGAATATTAGTGTAAATTAGGGTAATTTAGTATTTGGCTGACTTGATAGGGAATTTTTCCTTGATTTGGAACTATAGTTTAAAGGTTCTCTTATAATTACTGTGAATTTTAAATTGAGATACATAGTTATCCTTATGCTTTGCTTTGAAATGAATATCCTGCATTTCCACAACATTAAAATGAATTTCACAATGCCAAACCAGGTTGGGATTGAATTTTACATGGTCCATTCAGTTGTTTTATATTTTCTACATAAAGGAGTCTCTGATGATAAATTTCTTTTATGTTTGGATTCCCCACTAAGGAATTACTGTCTTCCCATTTCTAGCTGAGCTTTTTATTGTCTAGTAAGAACTGCAAACAAATTTCATATCTATTTATAGCACAACTTCTCTGGAAGAAAATATAAGAGTCCACACTTTCCTTTGGTCTAGGTGGGGATTCTTCTGGAAGTGAGCACCAGGGACCATGGGAAGCTATAACTGGTTGCTGTGGGTTACTTTTAACCTTGAAGCTTTTTATCCTTTGCTGGGAAGAAGGTTAGGGAATATGTTTTTATTCTTCAATAATGTTTAAAAAGGCAATAAATATATGTTATATTTGGATTAAAACAAGCAGTTTAGCACCTGTCATTTTACAGCAGTTGAATTAGCACTTCTATCAACCTCTCACTCTTGCAGGCATGAGTTTACCCTGCCACCTTAAATAATACGCCCAGGACTAATGGGACTCCTGTCAGTCACAACAAATTCCCAGGCGGCTTGCCATTGTAACACTTGACATAGAGATAGGATGAGGAAACTAAGCAATTCCTCCCAAAGTCCAACTGCTAGTATTCTACAAATTAACCTTTTCAGCAGTCATTCATATTACTTGATTAGAGATACATATTTTGCTGTGTAAGATTATCACCTATTATCTCTTGAGTTACCTGACTCACTGTTATTTCCAACCCAAGGGATGGAATTTTGTCAGTAATTTTCTGAATTTCTGATGTTATTTTTTCTAGTTCAAATTTCTGTTACTTATCTAATTTTAGAAGTAATCATTAAGATTCACAATATGTCTGGGAGATACCTGTGAAGCTGAAGGCATGAACTAATCTACTTCAAAACCAAGAGCAATACTGAAAACAACAAGACTAACATGGTTGAAGTATTCCAAATATTTCACTTCAAATGCAATTAAGCCTTTCACTGACAGGACAGAAAGCCATTTACCGTACCATGCATTCGGTTGGATTTCACGAACCCTTTGTCTTCCTTGTCAACATTGAAGGGACGCGAGGTAAACTTCTGAATGTTCTCATCAAGATACTTGCTCAGATTCTCATCAAAGACTGTGAACAGCAGGTAAAATTCTTTGTCTATTCCTGTCTATGGAGAAGGAAGAAATGAAGATACGGAGTACATCTTGCAAGAATTCCTAGCACTGCTTCATTTTAAAATTTTACACAACTTTATACTTTTGCATTAGGGCTGATCAACATTAGCCAGAGTCACTGGGTCATTTTGTAAATCAGGTTTCTGGGCATGACACTGATAAGTTTATAAGAAACTCAGAGAATTGTGTCTTTCTTATTACGTCCTTTACTCTCCCTGTGTGCCTTCCGCCAAGGAACTAATCCCTGCTCAGAAGCATTTGTACAGCGTGGTACCCTGCAGTCAGGCTGCTCCTCTCTGTCTTTTTCTTCTTACCATGGGTTGCCCATGCCCCAGAAGGGAGGGAGAGAGGGATGGACAGAGGAAAGGAGATAAGGACTAGAAGTAGGGAGTTTGATTGGATAGTTATTGTGGAAAGTCAGAATTATTTTAAAAATGGTCTTGTATCACCTATCCCACATTCTATGACATTGATTCGCCTCTGGGAGAATTTTTATAAGTTTACTGGAAAGGGTTGCAAACATCTATTTCTATGTTCATCTCTCAACCTGCCTAGAAGAAGCCTGATCAACATTTTACCTGTAGAAGAACCGACACATAATAAGTATTTCCTGGGTTGAAAGTAACTTTGGCTGAGTGGATTTCTCTCTCAACAAATTCCAGGTGGAAGGTTGTCTCAGGTTAATATTTTCCCCCATGAATACTATGTGAGTGGTCTTATAAATAGTAATTTGCCTTGTGCAATGGTTTTCACAGAGGAACTTCTAGCAAACCTCAAATTTACTATTGAATAGATACAGTAGGGAAAACAGAACTACCTTGCAAATATTTTCTGATACTTAATCTCTTCAGACCAGGAAGCAAGTTAGTGTACTGAGAAAAGGACAGAGTTAGATACTCAAAATCCTGTGTTTTTCTGACTTCTTCCACTTACCAGGTGTGTTTCCTAGACTGTCAATCAATTTCTTTGCCCTCTGTATCTTGAACTTTAAAATATTGATAGTCATTCTGTTTTACCTTATATTATTGTTCAGAGTATAAATAATTTATTGTATATAATAGACATTTCTGGGGTTGGCCCATCATATGAGGAAATGAAGATCTCAGCTGGCCCAAGATGCTTGTGTTCCTTAAACCTAGAAATGTATCTGACCCCAGAAGCAGTCTGTATCATGCCAAATATTATATAATATCCCACTTAAATAAATTGGCTTGTTATTTCTGATTGGTTATGTAATTCATGAGGCAGATTATTGTTTTGTTTGTTTGTTTTTTGTCTTTTCTTCAGGTACCAGGAATCGAACTCATGACCTTGCGCTTGCCAGGTAGGCACTTTGCCGCTGAGCTAAATCCCCAGCCCCTGAGGCAGATTATTAAATGATTGGATTTTTCTCTTTACATAAGTGTATTTCATATCATGTAGACATAGCCTGAAATGCTTTATTTTGCCCCACTAATCAGTGCAATATCCAAGCCTCTAAAAGTTGGGACTTGCAAGAAGTTATCTACACACTTTATTGTTCCTTCAGCACCAATGATTAACTTCCAGTTTATAAGAATGAGTTACAGTGGTTCTCAGCCTTGACTGCACATAGGAATCACACAGAGATCTGATTTATTCGTCTTCAGTGTTTGAATAAACTGTGCTTAAAATGTCTTCTGGCATGGCCAAGTGTGAGAAACCTTGTGTGGTAAGAAGGATCCCAATCATATATATGTAGACCTCTAAAGATTTCAGAATCAAAGCATCACAAAAGGAATAAGGTCTGCCAAATCCCAAATACAATAAAGAGAAATGCTAGGCTCCTGGGTAGGCTCTGGTAACTTTAGAAATTTAAATCTTAAATTACAAAAATAAAAATCCCATTATGTAAAGGTCAATTTCAAGAGGAAGGAAGAGAAATTGTTTCTGTATTTAACTCTTCATCACTATCTAATCTTTAGCCATAGCATTGATCTCTCCCACATACAACCCTGAACAGAACCTAGTGACAGGTGATGGCCTACCTGTGTCCCATCAGGTTTGAGGGCACCTTTTTTACAGACTAGCAAAGGCCCTACAAGGCCAGAGCTGGTGTCCTTGATTGGGTCAACTGCTGAGAAGTAAAGATAGGTCAGGCAGGGGGGATCACCATCTGCTGGGCTTACGCTTTCAGGCACTGTCCACCTATATGTGAAGGTATCGCCTGGCTTAACATGTGCCCCTGGTTTCAGAAATCCTGAGGATAGAAATGAAACAGTTACTTAAAGTGGCATTCAGGAACATTAAACTTAGACTGGATCTCCAGCCCTGGGCATCCTTTTCTGATGAGGACATATTCTGTAGAGGACAATTGTTCTCTCTTACATATCTTACTAAAGAAGGTCTCTTCCACAGTCTGCTGTTTTATGAGATAGAAACTTAAATCAAAAGATTATCTGTTCTGTAAGCCCCATCATTTATTTACATCCAAATACTACATTTGGCAAATATTTTAAAAATGATACTAGACAATTCACTAATAAAAGCACAAATCCATATGATATCATTGCATGCCTTCTATGTGAAAAACCTTGGTCCTACAGAAGATACCCCAAAAGTTAAGCATGTTAAAAATTTGAAATTTGGGAGCCTGAACTAGGAAATAACCCAAACAACTACAAGACAGCAAAAATTAGTGTTCAAGGTCACAGAGCTGATAAATGGCAAATCCATGATTCAGACTAGTCTGTTTGATTCTGTGCATTTAATTGTCACACTATATTGCCAAAGAACACACTAGATTTCTCGCACACACAGGGTCACAGATTTACTCTGCATCTTGTCCTCTGTTTTGCAAAAATGTGTTCAATAAGATTGCTGAGTTTTTAGAATATAAGGAAAATATGAACATTTCAGCTGTTCCCACACATACAAAGTCATTCTAAGCATCTTGACCAAGGAAGAGAGTACAGAACCAAGAGATATGGCTATAGCAGGAGAGAGTCAGGCTGGGCCCCCTCCATTTCTCCTTCCCCACCTCTTCACCATCACCCCAAAGCTGCTTTCAGCTGGGCCTGGCTTCACACTTGGGTGTGGACAAGTATCCCAGGCAGCTGTTATGTCTGGTGCAGTGACGTGGATATGTACTGAGGAACAAGAGTTTCCCAAGAGCAGCACTGTTAGTGGAAGGATAGCTCATGCAGCCCACTGGGCAAAAGGTGCCTGTCCTATGTGCAGAGAACCTGTGCTCCCTGTTTTGGGATGGAGAGAGGCCATATATGCTGGTATACAAAGTACTGAGCATAAGGTATTCATTTTAAATAAGTATTTATTGTGTAAGATTGGATGTTAACAAAAAATTGGACATTAGATTTCCCCTTAGCTGTTATCAGCAGAAAAATTCCTTGCAACCTGAAGCAGAAATTCTCTCCCTTTTAGAGAAGTGGAAGTGACTGTGAAAGGACCTTACATTGACCTTTACTACCTCACTGAGGGGAAAAGAAAGAAACTAACATTTTCTAAGAATCTACTGTGAAACTAAAATTTTCTAAGAACCAGCTGTAGCCCAGGCCTTGTCTCACAGTATCTTCTTCTCCAAAGCCTTGTGAGATGAGCATTATTATATGCATTTAGTAAGCACAGAGAATAAGATTTAGAAAATTTAAATAACTGCCTACACTCTCATGGCTGCTAAGCAAAGAGAACAGGATTTGAAACAAGTTTATCTACTTCTTAGTCTTTTGTCCACTTTGTTTCCCGCTTAAGCCCGGGCTGAGACTTACCATCCACATTTGGGGCTGCGTCAGATGCCTTGTCATAGAGCACACCATGGGGCAAAATGCTATAGACTTTGTCAGCTTTGTTGGCAAAAGTCACTAGAAGGGTATCACCCACCTCTGCCTTGATGACTGGGCCTGGAAAATATTGAAAGGAAAGAGGGTGAAAAGAGATAGAAAGAGATGACTAGGAGCAGGAGAGCCATTCTCTGTGGATGCATACCCCCAAATGAAATATTTCTCCCTTTAAAATATGAATGTGGTTTTACTATACCAAGAATTCCAAGATGGGCTTCTGTGTTAGAGGGTCTCTTTCTTTGAGTAAAAGATGCATCAACATACTCTGTATATTGAGCCTTCCAATATTTTCCTCCTATTCTGTTTTCTCCTTGTGTGAAGTAGAATGCAGAATTACTGTGGAAAGACGTAAAACAAACTAAGAACATAGCCTGACATATCCACCAAATGCTGTAATTATAGAGTTTCATTTTGTTGTCTATCCTACTCACCCACCCATCTCCCCAAAAAAGACAGCACAGTCTGCAACTAAGTTTCCAGAGAGTCAACCAGCTTTAAAAGTCTGCAGAAACTGGATGGTGGTCAAGATCATATCTCTCTTAACTATTGTACTTTCTTCCCTCAGAGGTCCAGCAACCAAAGAAGTCTCAGAGTAACTTCTTTCTTACAGATACTGGAGTTCCAGAATGGTATTCTACCAAATAATAAAGAGTTAACTGATTTCTTTGCAGAAACAGCATCTTGCTATCGCTTGCTGATGTCAATATGAATAGTGTCTAATTGCAATAAACTGTTAGATAGCTGGCACACTTACAGAATGGAGTGTATACTTAACCAAATTATTTAATTAATGGAGAGTTATAAACTATATACATAAAATTCCAAATTTGAAAGTTGTGAAATACAATAATATAACTTCTAACACTATCTCTCTACTATCTTATTTCCATCAGTGATAATTCTACTCTAAGTTGTTTACTCTTTCTGTTCTTTTTTTGTATCATCCCCTTATCTCACTCACACTTAATTTGTAAGTTTCTTTTAAATTTTATTTTAAAATGAAAAGAACAGAAACAAAATAACAAAAGCAAAGACAAAAACAAAACAACACAACACAAAAACAATAAAAATGATACAGAATTTCAAAACAAGATGATAGGAAATTAACAATGGTTGTTGTATTACATATTGCTATTTTCAAAGTAGTTGCTCAGATTATTAGATATAGGTATGCAAGACTAACCAAACAATTGAACATTAACTGTTCTTTTCAATAAACCAACAGAAATTAGTAGTATGATAAAACTAGCTACCTTGTTGTCTTGGTTGCTTTTTTCTCATTGCTGGGACAAAATACCTGACACACAGAATTAAGGAAGGAAAAGTTTATTTAGCTCACAGTCTGTGGAGGTTTCAGTCCATACTCGGCTGGCTGCAAGGCAGAGTGGCACATGACAGAGGGCAACTGTCCATGGCCGGGGAGACAGTGAAAGCAACAAGAGCAAAAGGGAGGAGTGGCAGAGAGGGGAGAGCAAGCCTCTTTCACTCCCTTGTATTGTATGCAAACTGCCCACTCCCAGGCAGGGGCAGGTGTAGCACTCACACCTTTGGATCTATCATAAACTCTAAAAGCCTGCCCCATGACTGTATGAGGCTTTGCGGGGGACATCCAGACACAAACCATAACACTTGTGCATATATAAGTTTCTTTTCACTTAATTCTTTCTCTGTTTTCTCATTTCTCTCATGCCAGTTCTTCTTTCCTTTGGAGCAGTTTCTTTCCCCATTACAATATCTATTGTATCTCTCAGATTTTATTTACTCTTTCAGATTCTTACACTAGGGAGACAATACGATATTTATAGATGTGGGTCTGATGTGTTTCACTTCTATGTATGGTGTCTAATTGCATCCATTTACTTATAAAAGCCTCAAGTTTATCTTTCTTTATAGCTGAGTAATATGCCACTGCATTAAAATACCACACTTTTTTATCCATTCCTCAGTTGATGGGAACTTGGGGTTTTTCCAAGATTTAGCTATGGCACATTGTGCTGCGATAAACATGGGTGCACAATATATTGCTGTGATATGATGTTTTCAGTTCTTCTGGAAAAATACCCAGAAGGGGAACAGCTGGGTTGAATGGAACCTCTAATACTAGATTTTTGAGGATTCTCCACAATGATTTCCACAGTGGTTTTACTAGTATACACTCCCACCAACAGCCACTGCAGCATTTGTTATTCGTTGATTTCTTGATGATAGCCATTCTTTCTGGGGTGAGATGGAACCTCAGTGTTGTTTAATTTGCATTTCTCAAATGACTAATGATGTTGAACATTTTTTCATATATTTATTTGCCATTTGTATTTCTTCATCTGAGAAGTGTGTATTCATCTCAGATGCCCATTTTTTGGATTGGGTCTTTGAATTTTGAGGGCCTGATTTTTAAAATTCTTTAATAGAAGTCCTTCCTCAGAGGGACAGCTGGCTAAAATTTTTTCCCAATGTGTGGGTTTTCTTTTTACTCTGTTGATGATTTCTTTTGAGGTGCAAAAACCTTTTAATAAGATGAGATCCCAGTTGTTGATTCTTTGAAATACTTCCCATGAGGTTTGATTTTGGTTCATGAACACTTTGCCTACCCCTATGTTTTCAAGATTTCTACCTACATTCTCTTCAGGTAGATTTACTATTTCTGGTTTAATATTTAGATCTTTGATCAATTTTCACCTTAGTTTAGTGCATGGTGATAGATATAGGTCTAGTTTTACTCTTGGGCATCTGAAGAACCACTTTCTCCAGCACTGTTTATTAAAAAGTCTGTCTTTCCTCCAGTAAACATGTTTGGCATCTTTGCCAAAGATAAGGTAGCTGAGTATGCTTGTGGTTTTGGCTCCATCTTCTAGTCTGTTCCATTGATCCTTGTCTTTTTTTGCCAATACCATGCTAATTTAATCACAGTAGTTTTGTAGTATCATTTCAAGTCAGGGATGGTGATGTCTCCTGCCTTGCCTTCCTTGCCCAGGATTGCTTTTGCTATTCTGGGTTTCTTCTGGTTCCAGATGAATTTTAGGAAAGTTTTCTCTAGATCTGTGAGGTATACTATGGTAATTTGATTGGGATTGTATCGAGTCTGTGTAACAATTTTGGGAGTATGGCCATTTTCACAATGTTGGTTCTTGCTGTCCATGAACAAGGCATATTTTTCCATTTTCTGAAATCCTCTTCAATCTCTTTTTTTCAGAGTACTATAATTTCACTGAATAGATCTTTTCACAGAATAGATCAAACTTCCTTTGTTAGATTGATTTCAGGGATGTAAGTTTTGATGTTCTTCTGAATTTCCATAGCATCTGTGCTTATTTCACCCTTTTCATTCTTTATTGCATGGATTTGAGTTTTTTCTTTCTTTTTTTGAGGTTAGTTAGGGGTTTATCAATTTTATTGATTCTCTCAAAGAACCAACTCTTTGATTCAGTAATTCTTTACATTGTTTCCTTAGTCTCCATTGTATTAATATCTTCTCTGATCTTTATAATTTCCTCCCTTCTTTGGGCTTTGGGCTTTGGGCTTAACTTGCTCTTCTTTGTCTAGAAATGTGAGGTGCAGCAAAAGATTGTTTATTTGTGTTTGTTCTGTTTTCCTAATGTGAGAATTCTCCAGTATAAATTTCCCTCTGAGGACTGCTTTCATTGCATCCCACAGGTTTTGGAAAGTTGTACCTGCATTTTCATTTGATCATAAATATTATTCAATTTCTTCTTTAATTTCATCTGTGACCCATTGGTTGTTCAGGAGGGTGTTATTTAATTTCCATGTGGTTATGGAATTCTTGCAATTTCTTTTGTTAATAATTTCCAGTTTCATTGCATTATGGTCCAATAATATGCATGGGATAATTTCAATTCCATCCAGTGATTTAAACATATTCTATGTGCAAGTATATGGTCTATTTTTGAAAATGTTCCATGTGCAGCTCAGAAGAATGTGTATTCTAATGTTGTTGGGTCAAATACTCTGTAAAGGTCTACTAAATACATTTGTTCACAAGTTTGCTTTAATTCTGTTATTTCTTTGCTGACTTTTTGTCTAATTGTTCTATCTCTTTGTGACAATGGGGTGTTAAAGTCCTCCATTACAATTGTTTTATTTCTTATTTGTTTTTTCATGTCTGTTAAAATTTTTCTTACATAGTTGGGCACTCCTACATTTGGTCCATATATATTTATGATTGTTATCTCTTCCTCTTGCAGTTTTCCCCTAACAAGTATGTAGTGCCTTTCTTTATGTCTTTTGATCGTTGTTGGTTTGAAGTTCACATTGTCTGCAACCAGAATGACTACTCCTTCTTCTTTCTGGGTTCTTGTTGCATGGAGTATTGTTTTCCTACCTTTGACTTTCAGTCTATGAATTTCTTTTGAGTTAAATGTGTTTCTTGTATAAAGCATATTGTTGGATTTTGTTTCTTGATCCACTCTTCCAGTCTTTTTTTTTTTGATTGGTGAATTGAGGTCTCTTACATCAATGGTTATTACTGATATGTATTGGCTTATCTTTATCATGTTATCTTCACACTGTTCATTCCCTTCTTTCCCACTCTCTCTTTGATTGCTTACTTTGCTTGGTGATTCTTTTCTATTGTTTTTCTTGTAATTGTGGTCATTTTTATCTCTGTCTAGAATATTTTTCAGTACTCTTAGTTGGTTTGGTTTGGTGGTCATGAATTTCTTCAGTTGTTCTCTACTTTGAAAGTATCTTATTTCTCCATTAATTTTGAAAGATAGTTTTTCATGGTATATCAATCTCAATTGGAAGTTGTTTTCTTTTGGGACTTGAAATACTTCACTCAAAGCTCTTCATGAGTTGATGGTTTGTGTTCAGAAATCTGCTGATTAGTTTTCCTTCATAGGTGATCTCTTTCTTTTCTCTAACAGCTTTTAATATTCTGTTCTTTTGCTGAATTTTTGGGATATTGATTATTATGTGTCTGGGTGTAGATTTATTTTGGTCATGACTAATTGGAGTTCTATATACCTCACTTAATGTATGTCAGATTCTTTTCCCATGCTTGGGATTTTCTGCTATTATTTCTGCACATAATCTTTTTATGTCATTTATGTTGCCTGGCTTTTTGTTCACACCTATCAGTCTTATATTCATTTTCTTTGCCTCATCTTGCAGGTGTTGAATCGTTAATTCCTGGTTCCTTGTTATTTTTAAGAGAATTTTCCTTTTGCAATCGCTAACTGCAATGTTGTCTTCAAGGTCTGAAAGTCTGTTGTCAGTTTCATTCAATTGGTTTTGCTAGCTTTCAATGGAATTTTCAGTTTCCTGGATGTCTCTTTGAATCTGTCTCATGCATTCTCATTTTTTCTTATATTGTTTATTCAAGCTTTCCATCATTTTTCTGTGCACCTCAATTTTTTTTATATATCTCTTCTTTTGATATACGAAAAAATCCTTCAATAAGGGTGGCAATTCCTTTTTTTTTTACATGAGAGATTATTTTTGATCTGATTTCTTCTATAGCCTGATGGAGTTCTTTTTACTTCAGTTGCTATCATTTCAGAAATTTCATGTGTGTGACTTCCAAGTTCTCCCATGTGGATGCCTCCCGGACTTCTTCTGGGTGTGGTGGAGATCTGCAATTGCATTTTGCTCCTTTGTCTGGTTATTTTTGAAATGAGATGTGGAAGGTCCAGCTTTGCCCCTCCTGGGGAGCTCACCAAAGGTCCCTGGGTTCCCCTGTGTCACATATGCTCCAAAAACTGGAGGTGGAGCACCAAGCCTCACCCCTCCAAGGCAGCTCACTGATGGTCCCTGGTTCCCTGGATGTCAGACTCTGTAAGTTTTGTTTGTACACCCCCTTTTCAATGCCCATTTTGCACCTTTTTCTTTCTTTTATCCCCACTAGCACAACTCTGGTTTTTGCCCTTTTCATCTTTTGGATCACTATATGAACCTCCTAACTGCATACTCTCCATCCTCTATCTTGCACTGGTTCATTCTTTTTCTTTTCCTCAGCACATACATTAGTAGAAATTTTATCTCCAAAATGGTAATATTGTCATTTACCTGTCCTCAAATCTTCAATTGCTTCTAATTGCCAATCAGATAAAGTTCAAAAGTATCAAAGGACCTCTGTAATTAATAATCAGTTTGCCCCATCTTCTCACCATTGCTCTATGAAAATGTCCATTCCCTTATTCAAATACTCCATTCCTTCTAACCTGCTCACTCTCTCCTATACAGTATGTGCTTTATATTAACTTTTGCATCTCAATTCTCTCTTTTCACTGTCAACTTATATATATTTTGTCACTCTTGAACATCTTTTTTGAAAACCAAGTGTTTACTGGCTGTCTTTGAGTTCCTTAAATACCCAGAGAACTCACTCACTTTTATTTGTAATGCACAAAATTACTTTTCTTCTCCTGTGCACACAGCTACTTTCTCCACATAAAGGTGGGGCCATTTTCTTAGACACTTTTGCATCTCTCATGCCACCAGTACAATGTGACTTCATATAGCATATTAAATATCCATGCATATTTAATGCTAATTTTCATTAGTCTGTTTATGAATAAATATTGGCCAACAGGGAATGTTGATATGAAAGAGTTTTTCATAGCTGATTTCCACAAATTTTTTGCAAGTGCATCAGTTTGGTGGAAGAAGGAAGGAAGGACAAAAGGAAGGGAAGAAGGAAAGGAGGGAGGGAAAGAGGGAGGTACAATTAAGGAAACAAAGTATGTCTTATCATTAACCACAAAGAGAAGTTCCCAAACATTCCCTCAAATACAAATAATCACCAGAGGGTAATAGTACCACACTAAATATTGTTAATACTTTCACAGACATCACTGCACGTAATTCTGTAAGCCACATCCACTTACTAAGCTTCTATAATGAAAAATACTATGTGCTATTGGATCCCAAACAGCAAATGATTAGTTACAACTCAGGAGTCAGGAGAAGAATCATTTAAGAAACAGCATTAGAGTTAGGTTTTGGAGGAAAAAGTGACATTTTACTGGACAGAGAAGAAAAAGACATTCATAAGTCATAGAAAGGGCATAACTTACATCAGGTTGCCCTTAAGCCTAAAAAGCTCATCCTTTAAAAAGTTCATTTCCATTGAAAATGAGTTCTGTCATATTTCCTTTCAAGACTAGTCTGGCCCATATGTTCCAAGGCTTTATTCTTTAGTCTATCAGTTTAGTATTTCAAATAGCATGTGGCACTGTAGTTTGTACATAGTGTACTCAAGAAATGTATGATGAACGAATCTAGTGCTTTGATTTATCAGCACATCACAAAACAGCGAACACTCTGCCAGTTTTCAGCAGTATGTGTTTTAAAAACTCCTTACGCACTGAAATTAGACCATCTATGTAGTATGCACTCATTAGAGCAGTGCCAGGATAC
Source organism: Chinchilla lanigera (assembly GCF_000276665.1). Lineage (NCBI taxonomy): Eukaryota > Metazoa > Chordata > Mammalia > Rodentia > Chinchillidae > Chinchilla > Chinchilla lanigera. Next base: position 510,176 of record NW_004955414.1, read on the forward strand.
AAATGAGATCACAAGACAAACCAGAGACAGAGACAAAGACAGAGAAAGAGAAAGAGAAAGAGTAAGACAGAGATACAGAGTAAGACAGAGAGACAGACAGAGACAGACAGAGGGGGGGCAGCAGGAGGAGGAGGAAGATAAGAAGGAGGAGTGAGCAACACCAGTAAAGCAGTAAAGAGTGCTTACCTGTCAGAATAATTTAGGGGAAGACCAGTGAATTTGTCATAGCCTTGAGGACCATAATCCCAAAGAATTTTTTCAGCTGCTATAAAATAGCGCCTCTGTTGACCCATAATAGGGTGAGAAACACCAGTTTTGCAGTTACCAACATTGTATTGCCCCAGCATACCAGCTGCAGATAGGAGGAGAACCACAAACCAATGTGAAAATTAAATGATACAGGAAAAATACTGATCAGATTTGACTTCATGAGCATTTTAAGCCTTTATACAGAAAAATGGACTATAAACAGAGTTAAATAACAAAGGATAAATGGTGGAGAGGAAGCTATTTATAACATATGATAAAAGATTAATATTTAAATAACTTTTTAAAATAAGGAAGAACAAAGTAAGTCTCTAATCAAAAATAGGCAAGGAGCATAAATAGATTATGCACAAAAGAAATTATAGTCAATAAACAAAAAATATTTCAACCTTAATTATATTTAAATGGTAGTGTTGCTCATTGATCAGATTGGTAATGTTTAGAAATACTAATAATTTTCAATGTTGGTAGATGAATGGAGAGAAGCAGGTACTCATACACCTGGGGTGGAAAAGTGAGTTTCTAAAAAGGAATTTAGCAATACATGTCTTCACCTTTAAAAAGAGAAGTTAAAATCTAACCCTAGGATTCCAGTGGTAGCAATCTTTTTTTTTTTTTTTTTTTTTTTTAGTGGGACTTGAGCTCGGGAACTTGCACTTGCCAGGCAGGCATTTGTGCCACTGAGATATATCTCCAGCCCAATCCTAGGATTCCAAAGGAAATCCCTTTTCAGTATTCCTAAGGAAATGCTCAGACATATGTGCAAACATACCTGTAAACTATATATAGTGGAAAAAAAAGGAGACGGGAAGGAGAAGGAAAATATAAGTGTTGAGCAGAGTATTAGTTCAATAAATTGTGATCTCCTTATTATGAACACTGGCAGCATTAACAATGATGTAGTAACTCAGTATTCACTAATATGAAATTGTTTTTCTAATACATTAATAAGTGGGAAAAGTAAGGTATAGAGTAGTATATGAGACTGATTTTATTTTATATATGACCTGTATTTACTCAAGGTGTAGAAAATAGTGAGGGAGCATATTCATGAAAATATGATACCAATACCTCCAGATAGAATTTCTGATTTTTAAAATTGAATTACACATATTTTGTATTTTACAGTAATTTTTCTGAGGGTGTTAACAATTTAGCAAATATATATTGGTGAATGCATAAACATCAGCTTATGTCCACAACTACTGACCAAATTTGGTAGTCCTAATAGTCTCAGATGTCTGCTATTTTCTTGATTTTAAATCTAGATTTGGAATTTCTGGGGCTGGGTATTTAGCTCAGTGGCACAGTGCCTGCCTGGCAAGTGTAAGGTCATGAGTTCAATTCCTGGTACTGGAAGAGAAACAAAAAAAACCACATAGATTTGGAATTTCTAAGTCAAAGAATTTCTTCCCAGATTTAGCAGCATAACATCCTTTAAGAACAGGAACTTTGTCTTGATCATTCTTATCTTCTCAGACCCCTACACATTTATGGATCAACTCTTGAATTTAATTGGAATAACCCAGATGACTAATACCAAGATGAGTTGTACAAGGTTGATGCGAATAAGAATGTGTTTCCAGAATTTCCCCATAGCATCTTTTCTACACACATCTATCATGGTAATCTTCCCAAACCTCTGCATTGACCACGGTACATCAATAGTGTGTGTGAAGCTCTAGAAGGACTCACAATGGCTTTCCCAGACACACTGTAAGCTCTCAGCTCCTTAGCCTGGCCATTGAAAGCCCCTCCCATAGAGACCCAGTGTGCATCCTTAGGCTGCTCTCTCCTCACTCCTCTGGCACAAACTCTATGATCCAGATAAGTAAGGACCTATATACTATGTTGTCCCAAGGAACCAGGACCAAGTCATTCAACAGACGGTTAAGTCAACATATGCTTATCATGCAGCAATCATAGGCCAGGAAGAATGCTATAGGACAATGGATTTTGCCTCAATATAAGGAAGAAGAGCATTCTAATAGAGCAGCTGAGATATGAGGTGAGCCGCTACATTTACTTGAGATGATCAAAAAGAAATTCAAGAATTGAATGCAGAAATTGCTCCTAATTAGAAAGTTTTTATTATTTTATCTGCAGTCACTGGAAGTTCATGTGCTTTTCTCAATTCATGTTTCTACCTCTACCTGGAAACTCTTTTGTTTGCAGTACTGGGGACAAAATCCAGGGGTGCTCTAACATAAAGCCATATCCCTTTTTTATTTTTTATTTTTATTTTGAGACAGGTATTTGCTAAGTTGCCAGGCTGGTCTTGAACTTGCAATCCTCCTGCCTCAGGCTGCCTAGTAGCTGGGAATATACACCACTGAGCTCAGGTTTTTTCAATCTCTCCAGTTCCTACCCATATTTTAGGGCTGGGAATATAGCTCAGCAGCACAAGGGCCTGCCTGGCAAGCACAAGGTCCTGAGTTCTATTCCTGGTACCAAAAAAAAAAGAATCCTACCCATATTTTAAATCTCATCTTAGGATTCAGTCTCAGGAAGCACCTCTTTTGCTCTGGAATAGTAACAAAAGCACCCAAACTACATCTGTCTTTTTCTGCCTCACATTTATCAACATCTATGTCTAAATACAAGATTGTAGGTTCTTCAAAATATCATTTTTCCTTTTCTTCTTAGAGACATGGTTAGTTAATATCTATTGATAGGAGGCCAACTAAATGAGCTTTTGTGTTCCTATATTTTTAATATTTAAGTGAAAATAATACTTGTAAGAGCCTATTTAACAGGAAGTATTAGATGAGCACCAATGACTATTTGGCTTACGTGTCCCATTCTAAGCATCTCCACACATCTTCAACTTCTTTACCTTGTAGGTGGTCACTGACTTGGCAGGTTATCATCCATTTCCCAGGATTCTCAACTATCATTTCTGTTGTGAGAAAAGTGGCTGGGAACAGGTTGATAACATCAGTCCGATGCCCTCTGCTGATGAAGGTGTTACCATAAAAATAGATGGAATGTATATCTATCTCATTCCCCATTCCAAATAGGTGCCAGGACACAGATTCACCAACACACATTTCAGGTTCAGGAAAGTTTCCAAACAGGTATCCATTGAGAGCTGAAAAAAGAAAGACACTAATGGAAGAGACAGAGGCAAATATGACCAGAAATGTTTATAGTAATGTGTACTCTAGCACAGCTGAAAATCAGGGCAAACAATTAGTTGTAATGTTTTTATGTAGTTGCCCCAAAAGAGAATTAAAAGCTTTGTGTTGATTTTTTGTGAGAGAAGAGCACCTGCACCTGATAAAAATGAAAATCAGTATAGTACAGTACTATAGTTTATGTTTTCTTATGTATTATAGTACTGCATATAAGAGTTATGCAAATAAAAGCAAAGGCATAAAAGAAAGAGTCAGTACACATTAAAAATGGCCTTGGAGTTGCTGTGTGAGCACAACCACGAGGTCAGGAATAAGTCAAGTGCTGCTCACGTCTCCAGGATGGCTTAGTCACCAACTGTCTGATCTTTCATTTGCATATCTGCCATCCACTTTGGATTCCATGTTCCTTGGAACTAGAAACCTTACACCTTACAGCTACAGGGACCCAGCAGAAAATCTGACATGTGGTATCTGCTTAATTGGGTAACAAAAAAATCAGCAACTGATTCAGGGGAACTTATGAGGTATATTATTTTTTCCTTTACAAAGCACATAGGAAAACTAGCCCTTTCTAGATGTTACTGGGGCAGAATTTTATTGACTATGTTTATACCACAAGGCCAGTGCTGAATGCTTTTAAACTATCTAAATGATGCCCAGGACTTGACCAAATGCAGTAAAAAAAAAAAAAAAAAATCTTCTTTTAGATTACTGTAAGCTCGTCTCTTTAATAAATCTGAATGCAAAAATCCTTAATAAGATGCAGGCAAACAGACTGAAGAAATCATCAAAAAATCATACATCTTAACCAAGTAGGCTTCAGTACATCAATACAGGGATGTTCATCCCTCATCTCAGGGATGCAGGGAATGTTCACCATATACAAATCAGTACATGTAGCACACTACATAAACAGAAATACAGACAAAAATCACATGGTCATCTCAACAGACACAGAAAAGGCCTTTGACAAAAATCCAACATCCTTTCTTGATAAAAACACTGAAGAAAATAGGTATAGAAACACCTATCTCAATCTAATGAAAGCCATTTATGACAAACTTGCTGCCAGCATTGTATTAAATGTGGAAAAACTGAATGCTTTCCCTTTAAAATCGGAAATGAGACAAGAATACTCATTGAGTTCATCACAGTGCTCAAAACATTTTCAAGAGGAGTTAGCAAGAAAAAGGAAAAAAGGGAATATGTATAGGAAAGTAAGAAGTCAAATTATTTGTGGATAACATGATTCCCTACATAGATGACACTCAAAAATCCACCAAGAGACTCTTAAAATTAATAACTAAATTAAATACTGTGGCAGGACACAAAAACAACACATAAAAATCAATAGTGTTCCTATACAGTAATAATGAACACACTGAGAAAGAAATTCAGGGAAAATACTATTCACTGTAGCACCAAGAAAAATAAAATACTTAGGAATTAACCTCACCAAGTAAATGAAAGACCTCTACAATGAAAACTACAGTTGTCTGAAAGATAAATTAAACAGGACTTTAGAAAATGGAAATATATCCCCTGTTTCTGGACAGGCAGAACCAGTATAGTCAAAATAGCCATACTTCCAAATTTTATATAGAGATTTAATACAATCCCAATCAAAATACCAATAGTACCCTTCCCAGAACTAGGAAAAACAATCCTTAAATTCACATAGAATAGTAATAGACCCAGAATATAAAAAGCAATCCTAGGTAACAAGAGCAAAGCAAGAGGCATCACAATCCTAGACTTGAAGTTATACTACAAAGCTACAGGATGAAAATAGCACTGTACCTGCAGAAAAATAGACATGTGGCACAATGGAACAGAATACAGAATGCAGAAACAACCCCAAGCATCTTCAACTATTTGATCTTTGACAAAGGGGCCAAAAATAGACACTGGAACTAGGTATGGAGGCACATGCCTGTAATCCTAGCAATGAGCTATGTCCCCAATCCTTTATTTTTAAATTTTGAGACTAAGTTGACTAGGCTGTGCTTAGAACTGTGCTTCTACCAACTCAGCCTCCCAGACAGCTGAGATTTCAGATATGTGTCATTATTCCTGGCAAAGCACAGGATTATTATTTGTATGTGCTGATGATTTTATTTTCCTTCCTGTTAATCTAAACCCACCCATTCCATGGGCTCACTTAAGCCATGGATTCTTTCCTGATTATAACACTGACCCATCCATTTTCTGTGCCATGACCTTTCTCATGTTTCATAACCAATTTAATTTGTAGCGATAGCCTTATCCTGTCTCAAATTGTTGAGCTTCCAACATACATTGTGCCTTACATCACTTTCACAACAATGCCATCATTAAGTTACACATCTTGCAAGACTAGCTTCAACATTTCCAGGTACCATGCCTCTACCTATAGTACCTCACAGAACAGAGGGCACTGGTATGTACTTGAGAACATTGGAGGTACTCACCATGCATTTTGTTGCTCCTTTGGAAAACAGCATTATCTTTGTCAACTGAATCTGGGTCTGTGCAGAAATGTCTGATATTTTCATCAAGGTACCAGCTTTGATTCTCATCCACAAGGGTAAACATTATAACAAACTCTCGATCCACATCAGTCCTTGTCCCTGAATATCTATTCAGAACACCTATCAGGCACATCCAAGAGAGCAGAGAAAAAAGTTTGAAGTGAATTAAATCAAAGTGAGCTTTCCTTCCTGCCAATGGTGTCAGGGAGATTTAAGGTTTGTTGATGACGAAGATAACACACAACCCACAACATAAAGTCCCAGAAGGGCTTTGATGGAAATGACAGAATTATAGAAAAGTCACAACAAAAATCTTCACAATCACAAACTTGGAAACCTGGCTACACTACTGACAAATCACAAGTCAGTTAATAGGGAATAAAACAGCACACTAGCTGAATGGAAAAACAAAGCAAAGGGCATCCTTGGCAATTTAGCTGACACTTTTCTATATATGGAATTTCTTTCCTTTTCTTTATTTTGGTAGTGCTGGGATTGAACCCAGGGATTTTTACTAGACAAGTACTCTTTTAATGAGCTATAACAGTAGGCCTAATTTTCTTTTTAAATAAAAGCATATGTGTCATAATGCTATGCTGATTCTTAAATATAATGAGGATTATTACTCTTTGCTGTTGTTAGATTGGTTTTCCATATTAGAAGAATTGCACAAAATTTAAAAGTTTAGAAGAAGCAGCAGATTTGGAGTGAAATAAAGGAGGTAACTGAAACAAGACCTGAATCTTATTCACACTTCTAACAAACCAGTTGCTTGGAAGCCAACTTCTGGTGGTTCTGGTGGTAGGCTCTTTACCTTCCTTACACACCAGCAGGGGGCCAATCAGCCCAGAGCAGATGTCTTTAGGGGCATCAATGTGTGAATGGTACACCCAGGTCAGGCAGTTGGCATCTGCAGGAGCAGGTGCATATTCTTCTTGCACTGGCCAGACATAGGTATAGTTTTTGCCAGGAGGAACCATGTCATCATCCTTGTTTCTTCCAGATGTTCCATCAGGATATAAAGCTCCTTCCAAGAAAAAACAACACATACACAGTTAAAACATAGAGATCTTATTCTATGGCAGAGAGGGCAAGAGTTTTTGAATCATACATAACTGAATTAAAATGCATTTGCTATAGAACTTGAGGCAAGTTGCTTCAATAATCAATACCTTTGTTTTCCATAGTAACACTGGAATGTTGTAGCTACCCCACAGGTGTGTGAGAACTAAATGAGGCAGTGTATTCAGAGTGATTTGCACAAGAACTTTTTTTTTTTTTTCTGGTACCAAGAATTGAACTCACGACCTTGTGCTTGCCAGGCAGGCTCTGTGCCACTGAGCTAAATCCCCAGCCCCTTGCACAAGAACTTAATAAATGTTCATAATAACTTCTGACAGGTTTATTGCATCAATAAGGAAGATTTCAATTCACCTTACTGAACATGGACTCAAGAAGGGAAGGAGAAGCAGCAGAAGAAAAAATGAACACATTTTGGGGACTGTTCCAGGCTCAGCACCATATGGGTATCATGAGAGATAAGAAGGAATGGTGAGACATCCTTTCTGCCTGCCTTATAGTTCTGTGATACCAACTAGAATATGCACTGTGAACACACAAGACAACTGGAAAATAAAGCATCATGATATATGGAATACGTGGAATGTAATTTTAAGTCAAAATATATGTGATGCAGAAAAGGAGACCTATACCAGGCAAGCTGGAGGATCCACCATAGCGTGAGTAGAACAAGTGCACAGAGAAGCTTCTTGCCCATTTCTATAAACTACGACTGCACAAGTAGAGGAAGTCCACTGGTAAAAACAATGTAAAAACTGCCTGGGTGGTAGGTGTGCACGTTATGAATATCAGACACTTCAGGTGGTATTTGAGGGGCCTTGAAGGCCTGGTAGGATTTGGGCCACTGCTGAAAAGAAGGGTGGAGGGTGAGGACAGAGAAGGATATGAACATGGGTTCATCATTCATTTACTCATCCAGTTGCCATTCATTTAACAACATGAAAATTGGATGTGAACCACATGCTAATAAATGTGCTAGACATTAGGGAAAAAATCAAGTAACACAGCAAGCACCAGTGTAGTGGAGGCAAGGTCAAGACAAAGTATGACCAAAAGTGTAATGTTACCTTTTTTAAAAGTAGTGCTTTTGTAATACATAATGTTTACACTCGTTGTAAGAAATTGGTACATGTGCATCATATATTTTAATACCTTTTTGCACCCCTTCTCCCTTTCCTCCCTCCCTGCTCCATCCGTCTCTTGATCGCCTTTGCCTTTGAGAAAGATCCACCTTCCTGCTTCCTATTATCTGTCTTTTAAACAAATTCTATCATGAAGGCGTAACTTGTTTTTGCAAGGAGGGTGCCAGAATGAAACAGTAGCTAAACCCCTATTATGTGCCAACCGTAGTGCACACTCTGTGTGTGTTATCACATTTACTCTTCAAAGCCACCCCACGTAGTAAGTATTAACACCCACTAGTGTGATAGTAAAAGTGCCAGCATGTGGCTGAGCCAGACTTGAATCTATTTGTGACTGACTTCCCATGAAAATTATTGAGAACATAATAAATGGACTATTTTTTATTTCATCACTCTTTACATATTATCTTTCATTTTCTTTTATAGTGTGACTTTTAATTACTTTTATTCTAAAAATAATATGAATAATTTTACAAATTGAACCTAAATACTATATGATAATCAAGAGATGAAAGTCAGAAAAAGAAATTTAAAATAGAGGAAACAGAAAATGTAGTTATCTGTATCCCTTCCACATTAAGTGAAGCTCTGAATTTCTGGTTACACAGTTAAAATGGGTGTAATATAATAGGTTAAATAATTGGATTATATTGTTTCATTCTCCAATAAAAGAAAATTTACCAGCTCTTTAAGATAGAGAAACTTTCTACTAGTACTAAAATTCTGAGAAAATCTTAAAGAAAATTGTTATATATAAATTACTGAGTAGCATGATGATCTGTGTCTTAATGTTTTCAGAATGGCTTATAAACCTAGCATGTTGGTGCATACTTTGTAATCCCAGCAATTAGGAGGCTGAAGCAGAAGGGTCCCAAGTTTGAGCCCAGCCTGGGCATTTTAGCAACTTAGAAAGATCCTGTCTCAAGGTAAAAAATGAAAAAGTGTAGGGTGGAGAATAGCTTAGTGTGAAGGCTCTGTAATCTCCACTACACACATACACACACACACACACACACACACACACAAAGTTTCCAAAAGATAAAAACACTATTTAAAAATATTTTCTTACACTATCTCTCAATTTGAGTTAAGAATGCATGGCGTTTTAACAAAGCAATTTTTACCAAAAGTCATACTAATTACTTTAGTTTGCTGTTTTCTAGCTTCATGACTGAGCTAAATAGAAGCTAAGTAGAAGAATAAAACCCTGGAAAAGTCCACCACATTCACATGACATTTTAAAAGGACTACTTGTTACTTGGTTTTCTGCCAGTGTTTGACATCACTATCAGCTCCATTCCTCCTCAGACAATTCTCTTCCCTGGACTTCTGTGACATTACCCTGTCCTCCTGGCCACTCTTCCTTAGGCTGCTTCCCCAATGCGCTCCTCCCTGTCTGCTGTTCACTGTGAGAAACGTCCAGGTACAAGGCTGGCTCCTTCCTCCAATGCCTAGTATGTTCCTTCCCTGGTTGGTGGCACCCATCTCCACAGTGCCACCCATCAGCCACATGCCAGCGACACTCTTTTATCTCCAGCCTGAACTTCACCCCTGAGCTTTGCACTGATGCCTGTCTACTTGACATCTCCACTTACAAATCTCAAAGGATCTCAAGCACAACCTTTCCTGGGGAGCTTTAGCTCTTCTCTACCACACCTGCTCCTTAGGCACTTCCCCCTCTCTTAATGAAAATCACCATGGATATCCAACTCCACAAGCTGGAAGCAAAAGAAGCAGTCTTGTTGTACTTGTTTTCCCTTTAGACAGGGTCTCACTGTGTAGTTTACACTGGCCTTGAACTCACTGCAGCCCTTCTGCCTCTGCCACCTGAGCACTGGGATTACAGGTGTGTGCACCACCACGACCGGCTGAAGGGAACATTCCTATTTTTTCTCTTTCTTTCCCATTTCCAAGCAACCGCAAGGCCCTGCTTCTTCTCCATCATCACAACCCTCATCCAAACTGCCATCAACTCTCCCCTAGGCTTCTGCAACTCTTTCCCTTACCTTCTAGTTGGCTTCCCCCCATCTCTTGCTCCATTTTGCAAGCTATAACGAGAGAGCTTTCCACACCTCAAATCTGATTACCCTTCTCAAAATAATTTCAAGACTTCCAGTCTGTATTTGGATGAAAGCCAAATGTGTTTAACATCAATTCCAAGACCCAGCATGACCTGACTCAAGTGATCCTAAACTCCCTGAACTAGGTCAGTTTTTAAAAAATGCATTCAGACAGAGGGAAGGCCAACAGAGCTGGTGGTTAAGTTTATAGTCCCTCAAATTAGATTGCCTTGAATTAGATCCTTTATTAATTATTAGCTATGACCTGGAAACTTGTTTTTTTCCTATGCATCTAATCTATAAAATGGTGATAATTATGATATGTATCTCATAGAGTTGTTAATATTATATTCGATATAATATTTCGATATAATATTTCGATATAATATTTATAAAACTTATTACAGTGTCTGGTATATAGTAATCATTTGATAAACATAGGCTATCATTTATGCACAGTACTTATTTATTTTTTAATTATACAGTATATATATTACATTCATACTCTACTCATACTATATAGTATATGTATTTTTTATTACTTTCCATCTCTCATATTAGACTACAAGTTCCATGAAACCAGTACATGTGTGAGACCTGAGCTTACTTGTCAACTCGACTGGATAAAGAGACTCTAGGAGGTGACTGGATCAGGGGTGCATTGTTCTTATCAGTAGATGACATGACTGATTTTCAGGCTGAATGTACTGTTTGCAGGTGGGGGCCAGGTGGAGGTGGGGCACTGGGACATGCCCTTGGAAGGTGCATCTCTTCACTGGTACTCTTCCCCTGTGCTGTGCTTTCCGGCTTCCATGAACTGAACAGCTTTGCTCCACTGCACCCTTCCAGCATGATCTTCCTGCCTTGGAGCTAGGTCAGGGGGCACTGAAACCTCTAAAACTATGAGCCAAATAAAACATTTCCTCCTTTAATTTTCAGGTATTGGGTATTCTATCCAAGAAACAGGAACATTGGTCAATAGAACCGAGTTTCTTTTTGCTTGTGATTGTATATTCAGGGTCTCCCTAGTGCCTGGTATGGTGTGTGCTCTATTAAATAAAACAATGAATGTGTGGTATTACCTCCTACTGTCTTTATCAAAATCCCTGTGAATAAAATGCATGGTTTGGAAGCCTCTGAATTTTTATATGGATAATCTTCAGATGCTGGGAGTGGGTTGGTAGGTAGTTGACTTGTCTTAAAGCTTCAGATATTTTCAGCACTTATTTTGCTTGCTTATATGATATAAATCAATACACGCAGCAATTATTCTATATTTTATTTGTAATTTACTGAATGGGTTTTGTTTATTCTTATTGTCATCATTGTTGTTGCTGGTATTAAAGGAGAGAATTATTGCAATGAGGAGCTAGAGTCCCTTACAAATCTTTGGGGCCAGTTTTTCAAGGCAAAGTGTATCATTTGTGATCTAAAAGACAGTATGAATAAAAGTAAGAAAGTAATTCAGGCCAGGCATGGTGGAGCATGCCCAGAATCCTAGGACTAAGGAGGTTGAGGCAGGAGGAGGATTGCTGAGAATTCGAGACCAGCCTCAGCTACAAAGTGAACTCAAGGCCAACCTGAACTGCATAGCATGATCCTGTCTCAAAAAGATGAAAAAAAAAAAAAGAAAATAACTCAAGAGTAGATAGCTTATTAAATTGTTTTGAAAATCATTTCCCAAAAGGAGCTAAAGATTTTGAGCAATATTTTATTTCTTAATAATGTGAGACAATAAAGCACTATTCATTTGGTTGTATATGTTCTAGGTTTTCTAAGCTTTTAAAAATTATAACCTAATCTAGGACTCTGAAGGACTGAGGCAGGAGGATGACAGGTTCTAGCCCAGCCTGAAAAACTTAGCAAGACCTTGTCCCAAAGTAAATTTTAAAATTATAATATATTGTTTCCTACCCATCAGACTTGAAAATATTGAAGATAAGTGGGGTCTGGGAAGAAATAAGCAGGCTCATAGAAAAAGATAGAAGAATAAAATATGTAATTTTATATAGGACCATCTGTCAATTCTTATCCAAAAATGTATATAAATATAACCAGAAATTTCACTTTTAAGAATTCATTCTAGAAATATACTTGAAAATGTTTTTCAAAATATATAAACTG
>NW_004955414.1:523045-524791 GCF_000276665.1 Chinchilla lanigera
GCCCAGTGACATGTGAAGCCCCAGAGCAGGTGGCCCAGAAAACTGTGGAAGCCATGATTACTCTCTGAGTTCCGGAATTCACATCTGGGCAGAAGCACAGAAACAGGTGGTCTGTGATCACTGCCAGGGCAGCCCACCTCTGCCTCCTGTGCTTGTGGTGAAAGGCCTGCAGACACAGAATCAGGCAGTCCACAAAATGCAGACCCTGCAGTCCATGTCTGGGCTCTACCATTGCCCTGAACTCCCTGGTGTCACAGGACCAAGTGGTCTGTGATTATTCCACCAGTGATGACCACTTTGGGTTCATACTTGTACCCTGAGCTGATAAGGAACACTGCATCAGATTGTCTGTGACCTGAAAACATCATGACTGATGTCTGAGACCAGGGAGAACTAGGTAAACTTCACCATAAGCAGCACACCCCAGCAGCCACTGAGGGGCAAGTTTGACCACCAGGAAAATTAGGGAGATTAGTGACCTTTGTTGGGCTGACAAGGAGGAAAGGGACTGAGTGCTTTACCACCAATATCAAACATGACAAGAAGAAGGACTAAAACGCAATGTCAGAACTCAACCTCTCTGAGAACAAGTCCAGGAGACATCGACATAGAAGAACATGATAAACACACACCTGAAATTGCTGAAATGATTGCAGTGCAAGTGAAGAAACAACTCCATCAGGCCATAGAAGAGATCAGATCAGGAATAATCTCTCAGACAAAAAATGAAATGACAATAATAATGAAAGAACTGCTAAGCACATCTAAAGGAGAAACATATAAAAAAAAAGACGAACACAGGCAATGAACAGAAACATTAAATGAAAAATATAGAAATGAATTAGAACACATGAACCAGATTCAAAGAGATATCCAGGAAAGCAAAGCTTCCATTGAAACCTGACAAAACCACCTGAATGAAGCTGAAGATAGAATTTCAGATCTTGAAGACAGCATGGCAGCTAGCGATTGTGAAAGAAAGGATCTCTTAAAATCAACAAGAATCTCTTAAAATCAACAAGGAACCAGAAAAAAAATCAATTCAACAGCTGCAAGACAAGGCAAAGAAGTATAACGTATGACTTACAGGAGTCAAGGAAATAGCACGAGGCAACACAAATGACATAAAGAGAATGTTTACAGAAATAAAAGAAAACTTCCCAAGCATGGGAACAGAACCTGACATACAGATAAATGAGGCATATAGAACTCCAACTAACCATAACCAAAATAAAACTACACCCAGACATATAATAGTCAAGATCCCAGATTCCCAGCAAAAGAACAGAATATTAAAAGCTGCTAGAGAAAAGAAACAGATTACTTATAAAGGAAAGCCCATCATAATCACGGTAGACTTCTTAACACAAGCCATCCAATCGAGAAGAGTTTGGAGTTAAGTATTACAGGTCCTGAGACAAAACAGTTTCCAACCAAGACTGATGTACCCTGCCAAACTTTCCTTCAAATTCAACAGAGAAATAAAATATTTCCACAACAAAGAACAACTGAAGAGCTTCATAACTGCCAAACCATCATTGTAAAGAGTACCAATACATATTCTACAAGGACAAAAACATGACTGCAATTTCAAGAACAACAACAGAAAGGAACCATCAAGAAGGGCAAGCAATTACACAAGTATAAAAAGTAGGAAACCAACAGCAAGGAAATAACATGACAAGAATGAGTCAACACATATCAGTTAAAACCATAAATGTAAATGGCCTCAATTCACCAGTCAAA